>NW_027020859.1:2500-7500 GCF_036884655.1 Musa acuminata AAA Group
CTAATGCTAACTACCCCCCCTAATGCTAACTACCCCCCCCCAAAAAAATAGTTATTAATTAGAATTACACCTAAAAAGATCTTTTTTTTTTTACAAAAAAATGTTGCGGAGACAGGATTTGAACCCGTGACCTCAAGGTTATGAGCCTTGCGAGCTACCAAACTGCTCTACTCCGCGCTGAAGAACCGGGAACTTATGTACGAAGAAAGATTGGATACGCCCCTCTACCATATCCGTACAAATAGAATAGTCTATTTATACAGAATGGTAAAGAGGGCTCCTCTATCTTCTATGATAATAGATCATAGAGATTCATACAAAAGATCATAGAGATTCATACAAATACGAAAGGATATTTTTCTCTTTACCAACTTGATCTTATTGCGCCCGGTAACAAACATGCATGAAACATTTCTCGAAGTATGTGTCCGGATAGCCCAAAGTCTCGATAGTTAGCTCTAGGTCTTCCAGTCAAAAAACAACGTCGATGGAGACGTATAGGTGCACTATTACGTGGTGGGGATTGCAATTTTCCATGAATTTCCCATTTTTCACTCAATGATGGAACTTTGCTTATTTTTTTTTTTGAGGATCGACGAATCAAATGATATTTCTGTTCCAATTTCTGCCGCTTCTTCTCCCTCTGAATCAAACTTTTTCTTGCCATAATATAATGTTCAGTTCCTATTATTATCAATGATACAGTTCGGATCCTAGATGTAAAAATATAAGAAGGTAGATCCTCCCTCTCCATCGAAACAAATGAGATTGTTGCTGATACAGTACATAAAAAAAATAATAAATAACTAAATTAAAATTAACCAAATTTTCCTGATGTAGAGGCAATCAAGAAAGCTGCATAAGTGAATATATAGCCTACGGAAAAGTGGGCTAATCCAACCAATCTTGCTTGCACAATGGAAAGAGCCACTGGCTTATCTCTCCATCGAATCAAATTAGCCAAAGGTGTGCGTTCATGAGCCCATGCTAAAGTTTCAATCAATTCCTGCCAATATCCGCGCCAAGAAATTAAAAACATAAATCCAGTAGCCCAAACAAGATGTCCAAATAAGAACATCCACGCCCATACGGATAAACTATTCATACCAAAAGGATTATATCCATTGATAAGTTGTGAAGAGTTTAACCATAGATAATCTCTTAACCATCCCATTAAATAAGTGGAAGATTCATTAAATTGTGAAACGTTACCCTGCCATAAAGTGATGTGTTTCCAATGCCAATAAAAAGTAACCCACCCAATGGTATTTAACATCCAGAAAACTGCCAAATAAAATGCGTCCCAAGCAGAAATATCACAAGTACCGCCGCGTCCTGGGCCGTCGCAAGGAAAACTATAACCGAAATCCTTTTTATCTGGCATTAACTTGGAACCACGTGCATCTAAAGCACCTTTTACTAAAATCAGTGTAGTTGTATGCAAACCTAGAGCAATAGCATGATGAACCAAGAAGTCCCCAGGACCTATTGTTAAGAAGAGTGAATTACTATTCTCATTAACAGCATTCAACCAGCCCGGTAACCATATGCTTCGACCTGCATTGAATGCTGGGCCATTCGTTGAAGATAAGAGTACATCGAACCCATATGAAGTCTTACCATGAGCGGATTGTATCCATTGGGCAAATATAGGTTCAATCAAGATTTGTTTTTCCGGAGTACCAAAAGCGAGCATAACATCGTTATGAACATAAAGGCCCAAGGTATGGAACCCAAGAAACAGGCTGGCCCAACTTAAATGAGATATGATAGCTTCTTTGTGGTCTAACATTCTTGCCAATACATTATCCTCATTCTGTTCTGGATTGTAATCTCTAATGAAGAATATAGCTCCATGAGCAAAGGCTCCTGTCATGATAAACCCTGCGATGTATTGGTGATGAGTATATAACGCAGCTTGAGTAGTAAAGTCTTGTGCTATGAATGCATAAGCAGGTAAAGAGTACATGTGTTGAGCTACTAAGGAAGTAATAACCCCTAAAGAGGCTAGAGCAAGACCTAATTGAAAATGAAGCGAATTATTGATTGTGTCATAAAGACCCTTATGCCCACGCCCTAATCGACCCCCTGGAGGAATATGTGTTTCTAAAAGATCTTTGATACTGTGCCCAATCCCGAAGTTAGTTCTATACATATGACCAGCGATCAGGAAAATAAATGCAATAGCTAAATGATGATGAGCAATATCGGTCAGCCATAAACTTTGCGTTTGTGGATGAAATCCACCGAGAAGGGTTAGAATGGCAGTTCCTGTTCCTTGGGAAGTACCAAATAAATGGCTACTCGAATCAGGGTTTTGGGCATAAAGATTCCACTGACCCGTAAAAAGTGGTCCCAACCCTTGAGGATAGGGTAATACATCTAAAAAATTATTCCATCTGACGTACTGTCCCCTGGATCCTGGAATAGCGACATGAACTAAATGTCCTGTCCAAGCCAAAGAACTCACTCCGAAAAGTCCTGACAAATGATGATTTAGACGAGATTCGGCATTTTTGAACCACGAAACGCTTGGTTTCCATTTTGGTTGTAAGTGTAACCAACCCGCTATTAAGGATATAGCAGAAAGAAATAATAGAAAAAGAGCTCCAGTATAAAGATCTTCATTAGTGCGTAATCCGATTGTATACCACCACTGATAAACGCCGGAATAAGCGATATTCACTGGACCGGTAGCACCTCCTCGAGTAAAGGCTTCTACAGCTGGTTGACCAAAATGAGGATCCCAAATTGCATGAGCAATAGGTCTTACATGTAAAGGGTCTTGTATCCATGACTCAAAATTTCCTTGCCAAGCTACATGAAAGAGATTTCCGGACGTCCACAGAAAGATTATTGCTAATTGCCCAAAGTGAGAAGCAAAAATGTTCTGATAAAGACGTTCCTCAGTAATATCATCATGACTCTCGAAGTCATGTGCGGTAGCAATACCAAACCAAATACGACGAGTAGTGGGGTCCTGAGCTAAGCCTTGGCTAAACCTCGGAAATCTTAATGCCATAATGCCTTTCAAATCCTCCTAGCCATTATCCTACTGCAATAATTCTTGCTAAGAAGAATGCCCATGTTGTGGCAATTCCACCCAGAAGGTAATGGGTTACTCCTACAGCACGTCCTTGTACAATGCTCAAGGCTCTAGGCTGAGTAGCAGGAGCAACTTTTAATTTGTTATGAGCCCAAACGATGGATTCAATGAGTTCTTGCCAATAACCACGGCCACTGAATAGAAACATTAAACTGAAAGCCCAGACAAAATGAGCACCTAAGAAAAAGAGACCATATGCAGATAATGAAGAACCATAAGACTGAATTACCTGAGATGCCTGTGCCCATAAGAAATCTCGAAGCCACCCATTAATAGTAATGGAACTCTGCGCAAAGTTTCCTCCTGTAATATGAGTTACTACCCCTTGATCACTTATAGTACCCCAAACATCCGACTGCATTTTCCAACTGAAATGGAAAATAACTACGGAAATCGCATTGTACATCCAGAATAGACCTAAGAAGACATGATCCCAGGCAGATACTTGACATGTCCCCCCTCTTCCAGGTCCATCACAAGGAAAACGAAAACCAAGATTTGCTTTATCAGGTATCAAACGGGAACTGCGAGCAAATAGAACACCTTTCAGTAGTATCAATACAGTCACGTGGATCGTAAATGCATGAATATGATGGACTAAGAAGTCTGCGGTTCCTAATGGAATAGGTAACAAAGCTACTTTGCCGCCTACTGCTACCAACTCACCACCTCCCCAAGTTAAGCTGGTACTTGCTGTTGCACCAGGAGCTGTTATGCCGGGTGCTAAAGCATGGGTGTTTTGTACCCATTGAGCAAAGATGGGTTGTAATTGTATAGCGGTATCTGAAAACATATCTTGTGGACGCCCTAAAGCGCTCATGGTATCATTATGAATATACAAGCCAAAACTGTGAAAACCCAGAAATATACATGCCCAGTTAAGATGTGATATGATTGCATCGCGGTGTCTAAGGACACGATCTAATAGATCGTTGTATCGAGTAGTTGGATCGTAATCTCTTACCATAAAAATTGCTGCATGTGCAGCAGCACCAACTATGAGAAACCCACCGATCCACATGTGATGTGTGAACAACGAAAGTTGTGTACCATAGTCAATAGCTAGGTATGGATAGGGAGGCATGGAATACATATGGTGAGCTACAATAATGGTTAAAGAGCCTAACATAGCCAGGTTAAGAGATAATTGAGCATGCCACGACGTTGTTAGGATTTCATAGAGTCCTTTATGGCCCTGGCCTGTAAATGGACCTTTATGAGCCTCTAAAATGTCTTTAATGCTATGACCAATGCCCCAGTTGGTTCTATACATATGACCAGCGATCAGGAAAAGAATTGCAATAGCTAAATGATGGTGTGCAATATCGGTCAGCCATAGACCACCTGTTATTGGGTCCAATCCTCCGCGAAAAGTAAGAAATTCCGCGTATTTTGACCAATTCAAGGTGAAAAAGGGGGTTGCTCCCTCGGCAAAACTGGGATAAAGTTGAGCCAAAAGGTCCCGATTCAAGATAAATTCATGAGGAAGCGGTATCTCTTTAGGATCAACTCCAGCGTCGAGAAATTGGTTAATCGGTAAAGATACATGGATTTGGTGTCCCGCCCAAGAAAGAGACCCAAGTCCTAGTAACCCCGCTAAGTGGTGATTTAACATAGATTCTACATCTTGGAACCAAGCCAATTTGGGGGCGGCTTTGTGATAATGGAACCAACCAGCAAAAAGCATTAACGATGCAAAGACCAATGCGCCAATGGCGGTACAATAGAGTTGTAATTCACTAGTTATTCCAGATGCTCGCCAAATCTGAAAAAACCCGGAGGTTATTTGTATTCCTCGGAAACCTCCACCCACATCACCATTCAATATTTCTTGACCTACTATTGGCCAAACTACCTGGGCACTGGGTGCAATGTGAGTAGGATCACTTAGCCA
>NW_027020859.1:12500-41622 GCF_036884655.1 Musa acuminata AAA Group
ATATAACTATACTATAACTATATAACTATATAGTATAGTATAGTTCTATATAGTTATATAGTATACTTCTAAACTATATACTATAACTAACTATAATAATAATTCTGACTATTCTTCTGACTATTCTAACTATATCTAACTATAATATACAACATAATGTATTTATTTATATATTTATATTTTATATATTTATATTATGTTAATTATAGCTATAGCGAATCGGTCCTAAGATAAAAAAAAAGATAAGGATAAAGATACAATCTAAATGAAAATGAGACATTCCTCTGGTTTGATTCGGAAAAGGAGGAGATAGGACAAAAAAAAAGAAGAATGAATATCGACCGTTCCACTATTCCAAATCGCACTGTAAAAATGAAAGGGAGGGAGAAACATATATATGTTGGATATATCTATCCATATTGAATTGCGGATACATCAATGATAGAATCATTTCTGATTGAAACAAGGTTCATTCAATATAAATGAACTGATGGGGGATAGCCAAAAAAATCAAACAGCAGCATACACTTTTTCAATATAGAAATCATTATCTAACGAATTCAACGGGTCCAAACAAACAAAATAAATGAAAAGGATAGTTGGAATTCCAACTAGGTCTTGGTATCAAAGGGGATATGGCGAAATCGGTAGACGCTACGGACTTGATTGGATTGAGCCTTAGTATGGAAACCTGCTAAGTGGTAACTTCCAAATTCAGAGAAACCCTGGAATTAAAAATGGGCAATCCTGAGCCAAATCCTTATTTTGAGAAAACAAAGGTTTATAAAACTAGAATTTAAAAGGATAGGTGCAGAGACTCAATGGAAGCTGTTCTAACGAATGGAGTTGACTACGTTTTGTTGGTAGCAGGAATCCGTCTATAAAAATTACAGAAAAGATGGTCCTATATACCTAATACGTATGTATACATACTGCCATATCAAACGATTAATCATGACCCGAATCTATTATATTATAATTATATATAATTATAATATGAAAAATTCAGAGTTATTATGAATCCATTTCAATGGAAGTTGAAGGAAGAATCGAATATTCAATTATGAAATCATTCATTCCAGAGTTTGATAGATCTTTTGAAAAACTGATTAATCGGACGAGAATAAAGAGAGAGTCCCATTCTACATGTCAATACCGACAACAATGAAATTTATAGTAAGAGGAAAATCCGTCGACTTTTTAAATCGTGAGGGTTCAAGTCCCTCTATCCCCAATAAAAAGCCTATTTTACTTCCTAAGTATTTATCCTCTTCTTTTTTTTCATCAGTGGTTCAGTTCAAACAAAATTCACTATCTTTCTCATTCACTCTACTCTTTCACAAACGGATCCGAACTAAAATCCTTGGATCTTATCCCAATTTGGATAGAACCTGTACAAATGAACATATATGGGCAAAGAATCTCTATTATTGAATCATTCACAGTCCATATCATTATCCTTACACTTACTTGTCAAATTTTTTACTACTTTTTAGTCCCTTTAATTAACATAGACACAAGTACTCTACTAGGATGATGCACGGGAAATGGTCGGGATAGCTCAGTTGGTAGAGCAGAGGACTGAAAATCCTCGTGTCACCAGTTCAAATCTGGTTCCTGACACGTAAATAATGTATCGGATAGATATTCATACAAATTAATCGAGATAGATCGGGCGTTAATAGTCTAGAGCATGATACGTATTTACTCATCTAGATGTTACATATTTACTCATCTATTACATATATTTACTCATCTATTACATATTTACTCATCTAGATATATATATATATATATACCTCCCCTTGGGGGGATTGGTTACATATTTACTCATCTAGATGTATATATATATATACCTCCCCTTGGGGGGATTGGTAAAAAATATATGTATGGATGGTTATGGTAAAGAACAAAGTGAGATTATGCTCCCGTCTCTTTTTTCTTTCTTGTTTCTTCATACTGTGCTTTCTCTCATTCAAAAAGAATATTAAGTCTTCATCTATATTCAAAATAAAAATAAATAAGTAAAAGTAAAAAAAAACTTAAAAGTCGAGAGGAGTTAAAAGATAGCAATAGACAGAATGCACTTCAGACACAGTACAAATAAAATCCAATCCCTTTTCATTTCTTCATTTCATATTTTTGACATTTATTCCATTTCTTCACTCTTGCTTACGTTACTTTCCGAGGTCCATCTACATCTAAGTAAGTTATGTGCGCGGTACAAAGTTCATAGTGCAGAACTCTTTTGATTCATCCCATTGTTTCTGCTCATACGAAATGGATATGATCTATTCCAAATTTTGGAATATAAATGAAGTTTTTTTTAGGTTATCCATAATACGAATTAAAGTCCGGTTACTTTCTTTCATCTAGAACGGAACGTAAAAATATTCCTTCACTTGAAAGAAATCTGGAATCGTGTCATAGTCGTATTAAGTAAACATTAATTTCTTATCATTTAATGAGCATCTTGTATTTCATAGAAATTGGGGGTAATATAGTCCTTACGTAGGGGCCAACCTATCCAACTTTCCGGCATCAAAATACGTTTAAGGCGTGGATGATTATCATAAGAGATTCCCAACATATCATAAGATTCGCGTTCTTGAAAATCAGCACTTCTCCAAATCCAGAAAACAGACGGGATTCTAGGATTATTCCTTGGGGCAAATACTTTTATGCATACCTCTTCTGGTTTAGCTATACCATACTGTATTCTCGTAAGATGATACACACTGGCTAAAAATCCGCCTGGTGCTACATCATAGGCACACTGGGAGCGTAAATAATTGTAACCATATACATATGAAATGACAGCAATGGAATCCCAATCCTCGGTTTTTATTTGTAAAGTTTCTATTCCTCGGCAATCAAAGCCCAAAGATCTATGAACTAAATCATGGTTGACTAACCAATCAGATAAACGATCCTGCTGCATCTTCTTGATCTCTCCCACATTTGTATTTGTATGAGTATTTCAATTTACAATGAAATTTTTAAAGATTGACCCTTTCTTTCTTATTCTGCACAAAAGAACCTTACCTTGTCTGATTCACTAATTCATGGGGAGATACTGAACTTTTGGATTTGAAAAATGTTTCAGAAGGTATCTCTGAAGTAGATGGTGATTGATAGAGCAATTCTTGATCATAATTTCCAGTATGAGTACTGCGTCTAACACAAAACTTGTGATTGGTAGTAAAACATCGATTTTCCTGTTGAGACACAGTTCTATCTTCAAAGATTTCTCGAGATATTTTCTTACGAAGTTTCGTTATAGCATCTATAACCGCCTCTGGTTTAGGTGGGCAGCCCGGCAAATAGACATCGACAGGAATTAGCTTATCGACTCCACGAACAGTACTATAAGAATCAGTACTGAACATCCCTCCTGTAATAGTACAAGCTCCCATAGCAATGACATATTTTGGTTCAGGCATTTGCTCATATAATCTTACTAAAGAAGGAGCCATTTTCATTGTTACTGTGCCGGCTGTTAAAATTAGGTCTGCTTGTCTAGGACTCGATCTTGGTACCAATCCATAACGATCAAAGTCGAATCGCGAGCCTATTAATGAAGCAAATTCAATGAAACAACAACTGGTACCGTATAGAAGCGGCCATAAACTGGAAAGTCTTGACCAATTCGAAAGATCATTCAATGTAGTTGAAATAACTGAATTGGTAATTGTTTTGTCAACTAAGGGAAACTCAATCAAATTCATAACTGTCTCAATGTAATCTTTTCCTTCATTTTTATTTTGATTGTCTGAATATTCAGTTAAGACCATTCCAATGCTCCTTTTCGCCATGCATAAACTGAACCAACAATTGGGATAAGCACAAAAATTAAAGCTTCGATAAATACAGATACACCCAATACATCGAAACTCATTGCCCATGGATAAAGAAAGACCGTTTCAACATCAAAAACAACAAAAACTAGAGCAAACATGTAATAGCGGATTCGAAATTGTAACCAAGCATCCCCAATGGGTTCTATACCCGATTCATAACTAGAGAGCTTCTCTGGTCCTTCACTAACCGGGGCTAAAACTCCGGAAATTACAAATGCCAAGATAGGAATAACGCTTGATATTATTAGAAATGCCCAGAAAATATCATATTCGTGAAGCAGAAACATAAATGTACTCCTATTAATGTGGAATATGCTGAATTATTCGATTCGAATCGGAATTGTCAATTCATCCATAACTTCTTATCTTAGGCGAAACAAGAATTGATTTTGATCAAATCAAACTGCATAGTTTAGAGTTTGTTTGCTGTGGGGCATGTTTTGTTTAAAGATTCATCTAATGGAATCCCACTTACATTTTGGATTTCGATTCTATTTAGATATGGTGTAGACATAGGATGCTCTTACACAAACAAAACTCTCTCACTTTGTCTTGGGTTCTCTATCCTCTAGAAAAAGGTAATAAAATACTAAAATATCCTATGCCTATAACTATTCCTATGCCTATAACTATAATAAATATCAATACCCTATAATATAGTAAAGTAAATATCCTATAATTAAATACTATGAATACTATATTCATTAGAATACTATGTTGATTATATATAATCAACATAATGAAATAATAATAATTTCATTTCCTTTTTTTAAAACTTAAATTTTTCAATAGTCATATGGGGTAAAATGTCTAGGGATTTCTAGCATATTCTATATTATTCGAAGTATTCCTTTTTCATTAAAATCTGGGTATAGGATCATTGCTTCTATTGATTTGATACGAATATGAATACATAATCTAATGCATCGAATGATTTTTTATCTTTTTCTTGTCCTAGATTTCATTTCTATTTTTCTTAATTGATTCAATCCGTTGAATTGAGAGGTGACATATAACAACTTATATCTTTCTATACAAAAAATTGGAAACTTGGAACCTGTACTATCCCACCTCCTCAGAAATAAATAAGAAGAATCGAGTTATTTCATTAGAGTTAGAATGAAAGATTCATTCTATTTCGGACCAATCTCTAATACTAAACAAAGATTACGATTTGGAATGAACCAAAATACTTGTTTGTTTTGTTACGGCAATAACGCTTAATAATATAATGGTAAGACCAAGCAATGGGTTAGATTTCGCTACAAGAAAAAGGTTTTACAGCAAACCTATACTAGACAATGAAACATAGCAAAGAGTGGAGTAGTATAATCGACGGAATCATAAATGATTTACATAACATTTTCAAATAGAAAGAATCACACATTATCGAATGATTCGACGGACCAAATCAAATCCACAAACCCACTCAACTCATAGAATATAGAAGAAGAAACGTTAATATATTTAGGCCCAATTCGTTATCTCTCCATTATCTCTGAATCAATCAATAAGGTTGCTCTTGTTCTGCCAAAAAACGATTAGTGATTAGTTAGGGGGATTCTCCAAATACAAGACAAGACCCAAGACCAAGAAAAGAATAGGTCCTAGACCCATGTGACTTAGGATTAGACTTGGTTGGTCCCATAGAAATGAAAACCATACTAAACTATATACTAAACACTAAACTATATACTAAACAAAAATATAATATATTAGGATTAGGGCTATACGGACTCGAACCGTAGACCTTCTCGGTAAAACAGATCAAACTGATTATTATCGAAATGATTCGAACTGTTTCAAAGACCCAACATGCATTTTGTTGCATTGGGCTCTTTCATCAACTGATGTAAAGATCAGTTAGTCCACCATATTTTTTCTTTAGAGGAAGATAATGAGATGGTTCCATGTGCTCTGATTTATTATTTGTATTCTGATCTAGGAGCAATACCAAAGTGTTTCAAAGAAGGGTTATCTTGACTTAGGTCTGCCTTCGGCCTAGATCAACCTAAGTTAAATGGAATCTCTATCGCTCCGCTGCAACAGTCGAATATGAGACTTCATACACCTTAAAGTTCATAGGACGAAAAGAGGTTATTTTGAGGCCCTTATACTCATTATGCCTAGCATTGAATGGGCTGGGTATTTACCTTATCAACTATCAAATCAATGGCGGGTTCTATTTGATTTGGCAACTGAATTCGCGCCTGAATCGGACCGAACCAAATATTTGTCAGGCTATTGTTCTCTTGTTCCCTCGAACCTATGGAGTAAGACATCGATTTCTCAATACGATCAATTATGTTCATTGCATAATAGGCTCCTTTGAAAAGCATTGGCGCGCGTGTAAACGAGGTGCTCTACCAACTGAGCTATAGCCCTTGTCATAGACATCTTAACATATAGATAATTTCTTGTCAAGATGGATATTCCATAATCCACATCATAGCTCTCTGATCTATTTATTTTATTTACGCTTAACAGAACAGATTTATTTACGCTTAACAGAACAGATTAGTATTGCTTAGAAATAATATTCCACCTATAATCCCCGAAGTGATGGGTTCTTTTTGTGGTGATAAATGACCTACTTAACTCAGTGGTTAGAGTATTGCTTTCATACGGCGGGAGTCATTGGTTCAAATCCAATAGTAGGTAGAACTTATTAGATACCGGAGTCGATGAAATGATATCTAATAAGTTTTTCTACCCCATCTTCTTTTTTTGTTTTATCAGATTAGACTTGATTGTGTTCAATTGGCAGAATCAACATGTGGTGTATAATAAAGAACTTTTTAAAAACTTCTCTTTATTATTTTGATGTATTGACTTGACTAGTAGGAAATAACATTGACAGCCTCTACTCGTGTCCTAGCTCGTCTGAGAGCTAGATTCGCTTCAATTGCTTGTCTCTTACCCTCAGCTCTACTCAAGTTAGCTTCAGCTATTTCAAGAGCTTGTTGAGCTTCTTGCGGATCAATGTCAGTACTTATTTCCGCATCATTTCCTAAAATGGTGATTTCATTATTACCTATTCTAGCGAAACCACCCATCAGAGCCACCGTTAACCATTGGTCGTTGTTGAGGCGTATTCTCAAAAGACCTATATCTACAGCCGTGGCAATAGGGGCGTGGTTTGGTAATACGCCAATTTGGCCACTATTAGTAGATAAAATTATTTCTTTCACTTCTGAGTCCCAAATAATTCGATTAGGAGTCAGTACACAAAGATTTAAGGTCATTTCTTCAATTTGCTCTCCTCTTCTAAGTTCATAGCTTTCGCGGTAGCTTCATCGATGTTACCTACTAAATAAAAGGCCTGCTCGGGAAGACTGTCTAATTCTCCGGAAAGGATCAGTTGAAACCCCCTAATTGTTTCTGCAAGACCAACATATTTTCCTGGAGAACCAGTAAATACTTCTGCCACGAAGAAGGGTTGTGATAAGAAACGCTCGATTTTTCGTGCTCTTGCTACAGTTAAACGATCTTCTTCGGATAATTCGTCCAACCCAAGAATAGCTATAATGTCCTGAAGTTCTTTGTAACGTTGTGAAGTTTGCTTAACTCTTTGCGCAGTTTCATAATGTTCCTCGCCAACGATCCGAGGTTGTAACATAGTTGACGTTGAATCTAAAGGATCCACTGCTGGATAAATACCTTTGGCAGCTAATCCTCTCGATAATACGGTAGTAGCATCTAAATGTGCAAATGTCGTGGCAGGAGCAGGGTCGGTCAAATCGTCCGCAGGTACATAAACGGCTTGGATCGAAGTTATAGATCCCTCTTTGGTAGAAGTAATTCTTTCTTGCAAAGAACCCATTTCTGTACTAAGGGTAGGTTGATAACCCACTGCAGAAGGCATTCTCCCCAATAAGGCGGATACTTCTGATCCTGCTTGGACGAAACGAAAGATATTGTCGATGAATAGAAGTACGTCTTGTTCATTAACATCCCGGAAATATTCCGCCATAGTTAGGGCAGTCAAACCAACTCTCATACGAGCTCCCGGCGGTTCATTCATTTGACCGTAGACTAGAGCTACTTTTGATTCTGCAATATTTTTTTCATTAATTACTCCGGATTCTTTCATTTCCATGTAAAGATCATTTCCTTCACGAGTACGTTCGCCTACTCCGCCAAATACAGATACGCCTCCATGAGCTTTGGCAATGTTGTTGATCAATTCCATGATGAGTACTGTTTTACCTACTCCAGCTCCTCCAAATAGTCCGATTTTTCCTCCACGGCGATAAGGAGCTAAAAGATCCACTACTTTAATTCCTGTTTCAAAGATTGATAATTTCGTCTCTAACTGTATAAAGGCAGGTGCAGGTCTATGAATAGGAGATGTTGTGCTAGTATCTACAGGACCTAAATTATCAACAGGCTCCCCAAGAACGTTGAAAATTCGTCCGAGGGTAGCTCCACCGACTGGAACGCTTAGAGGAGCTCCCGTGTCAATCACTTCCATTCCTCTCATCAGTCCATCTGTAGCACTCATAGCTACAGCTCTAACTCGATTATTTCCTAATAATTGTTGTACCTCACAAGTCACATTAATTTGCTGACCAATAGTATCTCGACCCTTAACTACCAAAGCGTTATAAATATTAGGCATCTTGCCCGGAGGAAAAACAACATCCAGTACTGGGCCAATAATTTGAGCGATACGCCCTAGGTTTTGTTCTTCAAGTGTGGAAACCGCAGGACTAGAAGGGGTAGGATTGATTCTCATAATTATAATTAAAGTAAAGTATGTCGAAAGTTTTTTTGAATAGTGCCATGCCAAGTCGAAAATAAATGTCCGATAGCAAGTTGATCGGTTAATTCAATAAGAAATAAATGGGAGTTAGCACTTGATTTAGTTGGTACCACCCAACCGAATACGATTCAATCGTTTACTCATTCAATTACTCATTCAATGAGTCAATTTTCAAGTTCAGCCAATCCTTCTTTTTTTCAAAAGAAATATTAAGTACATGAAATCACGAGTAAGTCTCTTTCATTTCTCTATCATTATAGAAAAACCATCCGTATTAGATTCTATTATCTATAGAATTCGAACCCGAACTCCATTTATGATTCATTATTTCGATCTAATTGGCCATTGTTCTTTTTTTTTTTTGAATAGATATTGGATTTCCGCCTATCTATTCTTTATACCCTTTTAGGATGAATTATGCCTATTTTCACATCTAGGATTTACATATACAACATATATCACTGTCAAGAGTGAATTTTTCTTAGTATTTGGATTCAAAATAAGAAGGAGATCCATTTGATTTTATTGTAAACTTGCAAAACAAACATTGGGTTTGGGTTGCGCCATATATCAAAGAGTATACAATAATGATGTATTTGGAGTATACAATAATGATGTATTTGATGAATCAAATACATGGTCTAATAATGAACCATTTCATTTTAACATAACATTGAAATTAGTTGATAATATTAGTTGAATATTTTTTTTCTTTTTTTTTATTTTTATTTTTGTCAAAGGTTTCATTCATGCATAATCTATATCGAGTAGACCTTGTCGTTGTGAGAATTCTTAATTCATGAGTTGTAGGGAGGGACTTATGTCACCACAAACAGAGACTAAAGCAAGTGTTGGATTTAAAGCTGGTGTTAAAGATTACAAATTGAATTATTATACTCCTGACTACGAAGTCAAAGATACTGATATCTTGGCAGCATTCCGAGTAACTCCTCAACCTGGAGTTCCGCCCGAAGAAGCAGGGGCTGCGGTAGCTGCCGAATCTTCTACTGGTACATGGACAACTGTGTGGACTGATGGACTTACCAGTCTTGATCGTTACAAAGGGCGATGCTACCACATCGAGGCCGTTGTTGGGGAGGAAAATCAATATATTGCTTATGTAGCTTATCCTTTAGACCTTTTTGAAGAAGGTTCTGTTACTAACATGTTTACTTCCATTGTGGGTAATGTATTTGGTTTCAAAGCCTTACGAGCTCTACGTCTGGAGGATCTGCGAATTCCCACTTCTTATTCCAAAACTTTCCAAGGCCCGCCTCACGGCATTCAGGTTGAAAGAGATAAGTTGAACAAGTATGGTCGTCCCCTATTGGGATGCACTATTAAACCAAAATTGGGATTATCTGCAAAAAACTACGGTAGAGCGGTTTATGAATGTCTACGTGGTGGACTTGATTTTACCAAAGATGATGAAAACGTAAACTCACAACCATTTATGCGTTGGAGAGATCGTTTCTTATTTTGCACCGAAGCACTTTTTAAAGCGCAGGCCGAAACAGGTGAAATCAAAGGACATTACTTGAATGCTACTGCGGGTACATGTGAAGAAATGATGAAAAGGGCCATATGTGCCAGAGAATTAGGAGTTCCTATCGTAATGCATGACTACTTAACTGGTGGATTCACTGCAAATACTAGCTTGGCTCATTATTGCCGTGACAACGGCCTACTTCTTCACATCCATCGCGCAATGCATGCAGTTATTGATAGACAGAAAAATCATGGTATGCATTTCCGTGTACTAGCTAAAGCATTACGTATGTCTGGTGGAGATCATATTCACGCCGGTACAGTAGTAGGTAAACTGGAAGGGGAACGTGAGATGACTTTAGGTTTCGTTGATTTATTACGTGATGATTATATCGAAAAAGACCGAAGTCGCGGTATTTTCTTCACTCAAGATTGGGTCTCTATGCCAGGTGTTCTGCCCGTGGCTTCAGGGGGTATTCATGTTTGGCATATGCCTGCTCTGACCGAAATCTTTGGGGATGATTCCGTACTACAGTTTGGCGGAGGAACTTTAGGACACCCTTGGGGAAATGCACCTGGTGCAGTAGCTAATAGGGTGGCTTTAGAGGCGTGTGTACAAGCTCGTAATGAGGGACGTGATCTTGCTCGTGAAGGTAATGAAATTATCCGTGAAGCTAGCAAATGGAGCCCTGAACTAGCCGCTGCTTGTGAAGTATGGAAAGAGATCAAATTCGAATTCGAACCAGTAGATAAGCTAGATAAAGAGAAAAAGTAAGTGTGCATAATTCAGTAATTCCTGTTTGTTCTCCTAATTGATTGCAATTAAAGTCGGCCCAATCTTTTCCTAAAAAAAAGATTGGGCCGATTGCCGAATAAAAAAAAAAAGAATGAGCATTCTATACTATGTATTTGCATATATCTTTTATATGTACAGATGTACAGATCTTACCTATATATATACAAGATAAGATCGAAGACTAAACAACTCAATACTTCTATTGTTTGTTGTTGGATCCATAGGATTGGATTAATTATGGATCCTTGGGATTGGTGGACTTTTTTATATCTCCTAGTTTCAGGCCATAGATCAAGCCAAGGGAAAGGCTCCTTTACCCATCCTATATATTGTCTTTTTCGTTCCATGTTAAAATAGAAACTTAATTATTTGATTATACGAGAACAAATTCTTTATTCTTTATTTATAGAAATAAACAACTATCTCTATTTTCGATGAGAATTTGTACATCACATGGAAGAAAGCTGTGTCTTTCTATTTTAAAATTTATAAAAAGATTCTATCAATATATATTGAAGTGATACCTCGGCTTCCCACAAAGGAGAATCATTTCTTTCAATACTTACTCGTTCTTTCAATACTTACTCGTTATTAATTAACAATCCTAATGATTAGGATTAGATTCGTATGCTTAATTCTGATAAGAAATCAAATAGTGAAAGTAAAATGATTATCCATCGAATGTATTGTATTTCATCAAATAGGGGGTAGAAAGACTCTATGGGAAAATGGTGGTTCCGTTCGATGTTGTCTAACGAGAAGTTAGAACATAGGTGTGGGCTAAGTAAATCTAGGTGTGGGCTAAGTAAATCAATGGATAGTCTTGATGGTATTGGACATACCAGTAGAAGTGAACAACCTATTCTAAACGATACGAAGAACGATACGAAGAAAAAGATTCCTAGTTGGAATCATAGTGGTAATTATAGTTTCACTAATGTTGATTCTTTATTTGAAATCAAGGATATTTGGAGTTTGATCTCTGATGACACTTTTTTAGTTAGGGATAGTAATGGTGACAGTTACTCTGTATATTTTGATATTGAAAATCAGATTTTTGAGGTTGACAATGATAGTTCTTTTCTGAGTGAACTAGAAAAAAAACTTTCTAGTTATTTGAGTAGGGGGTCTAAGAAAAAGAATCACTACTATTATCATTACATGTATGATACTCAATCTGGTTGGAATAATCACATTAATAGTTGCATTGATAGTTATCTTCGTTTTGAAGTCAGTATTAATAGTTCTATTTCGGGTAGTACCAACAATTACAGTGACAGTTACTTTTATAACTTCATTTGTACTGAAAATAGAAATAGTAGTGAGAGCGGTAGGTCTAGTAAAAGAACTAGAAAAAATTTCAATGATTTCCATGAAGAGGTGGAATCCGATTTCCATGAAGAAGTAGAATTCCACGAAGAAGTAGAATCCGACTTCCATGAAGAAGTAGAATCCGATTTCCATGAAGAAGTAGAATTCCACGAAGAAGTAGAATCCAATGATTTCAATGAAGAAGTAGAATCTGATTTCAATGAAGAAGTGGAATCCGATTTCAATGAAGAAGTGGAATCCGATTTCAATGAAGAAGTGGAATCCGATTTCAATGAAGAAGTGGAATCCGATTTCAATGAAGAAGTAGAATTCCATGAAGAAGTAGAATTCCATGAAGAAGTAGAATCCGACTTCCATGAAGAAGTAGAATCCAATGATTTCAATATAAATCAAAAATACAAACATTTATGGGTTCAATGCGAAAATTGTTATGGATTAAATTATAAAAAATTTTTTAAGTCAAAAATGAATATTTGTGAACAGTGTGGATATCATTTGAAAATGAGTAGTTCAGATAGAATTGAACTTTCGATTGATCCCGGAACTTGGGATCCTCTGGATAAAGATATGATATCTATAGACCCCATTGATTTTCGTTCAAAAGAGGAACCTTATGGAGATCGTATCGATTCTTATCAAAGAAGGACAGGTTTAGCTGATGCTATTCAAACAGGCATAGGTCAAATAAATGGTATTCCCGTAGCAATTGGCGTTATGGATTTTCAGTTTATGGGAGGTAGTATGGGATCCGTAGTAGGCGAGAAAATTACTCGTTTGATCGAGTATGCTACTAATCGATCTCTACCTGTCATTATTGTGTGTGCTTCTGGAGGAGCACGCATGCAAGAAGGAAGTTTGAGCTTGATGCAAATGGCTAAAATATCTTCTGCTTCATCTAATTATCAATCAGATAAAAAGTTATTCTATGTATCAATTCTTACATCTCCTACAACTGGTGGAGTAACAGCCAGTTTTGGTATGTTGGGGGATATCATTATTGCTGAACCTAACGCCTACATTGCATTTGCGGGTAAAAGAGTAATTGAACAAACATTAAAAAAGGTAATACCTGAAGGTTCACAAGTGTCTGAGTATTTATTCCATAAAGGTTTATTCGACCCAATAGTACCACGTAATCTTTTAAAAGGTGTTCTGGGTGAGTTATTTCAGCTCCACGGTTTCTTTCCCTTGAATCCAAGTTCAAAAATGTAAAGTATAGCACTAGATTCAGTTATTTTATTTGTAGCGAACAAGTATTTAATTCGTCGTAATCAGGTGTTTTCTTTGGTGACATAAGTTCTCCTTGTAATAAGAGACAGAGGTTTCGGATAATTTTTATTTTATATTTTATTATATTTTATTTATTATATTTTAGAATATAGAATATATAGTTTTAGAATATAGAATATATAGTTTCTATCTAGTCATTTTCTATCTAATCATATAGAATTATAGTTGATATTACTTATTACTTATAAATAAATATTATAAATAAATAATATTTATTATAATTTTTTATAATATATTTATAATATAATAATGGCTTGATATAATATAATAATGGCTTGATATTACTTATAATAGATATATCATAAGTAATAGATATATCATAAGAAGATATCTTTCTAATAGATAGAAATATTAAAACAGATAGAAATATTAAATTGAGGCACCTATTCTATGACAGATCCCAACTTACCCTCTATTTTTGTGCCTTTAGTGGGCCTAGTATTTCCGGCAATTGCAATGGTTTCCTTATTTCTTCATGTCCAAAAAAATAAGATTGTCTAGACCCAATGGGACCGAATCTTATCAATTTATTTCAACACTGGATGATAATACAGATATTTATCTCGTGTAATATGGTATGATATGTGGCTCTTTCCGAACACACAAATGAAAGAATCGTTATGCGGATATATGATATCTGCATAAATGCATGTATATGTGAATATAGCTGGTTCAAAATGGATTAGTGAATATTTTAAATAGAAAGTCAATGTATCTAACCAATTACTCTCCTAATGTTTCACATCAGAATAGTGCTAGTTGATGAAAGTTACTTCGGGATCAAGAAAGGTAAAGTCAAATTTATTTGGGTTATTCGCTCAATTCCAATCGAATGCACTGGATCTAGTATAGTATGAATTGGCGATCAGAACATATATGGATAGAACTTATAACGGGGTCTCGAAAAACGAGTAATTTTTGCTGGGCCTGTATCCTTTTTTTAGGTTCACTAGGATTCTTAGTGGTTGGAACTTCCAGTTATCTTGGTAGGAATTTGATACCCGTATTTACATCTCAGCAAATCATTTTTTTTCCACAAGGGATCGTGATGTCTTTCTACGGGATCGCGGGTCTATTCATTAGCTCGTATTTGTGGTGCACAATTTCGTGGAATGTAGGTAGCGGTTATGACCGATTCGATAGAAAAGAAGGAATAGTGTGTATTTTTCGCTGGGGATTTCCTGGAATAAATCGTCGCATCTTCCTTCGCTTCTTTATGAGAGATATCCAATCAATCAGAATAGAGGTTAAAGAGGGTCTTTATACTCGTCGTGTCCTTTATATGGAAATCAGAGGCCAAGGAGCCATTCCCTTGACTCGTACTGATGAGAATTTTACTCCACGAGAAATTGAACAAAAAGCTGCCGAATTGGCCTATTTCTTGCGCGTACCAATTGAAGTATTTTGAAACGAACTGAAGTGAAGAATAAAATGAAGAATAAATATTTTCTCAAGATGGGGGAAGGAACTTGCTAATTCCTCTTTTAATACAACTGAAGTTTCTTCATTCTTTTATACTAGAAAAAGGTCTAATCTAACTAACGAATCTAATCTAATAAGTATAGATATAAATTCATCAAACCTATCCGAACATGTATTTCGTAATACAGAATTCATCTTTTTAGGCCCAAGATTTGGAATTGATACCCTTTTCTGGTTAGACGGTGAAACATTTCGAAAGAATTAATTGATCCAGGGGGAGTTTTTTCGTCTCGAAACTCGATTCGTTACTTCAAGTGGGTTTTCGAGTATTCATCGAAAGGAACAAATGAAAATAAAATTGGTTCAAATTTGCCCAATTGAGATATCTGGAATAATATTTATTTCTTTTTTTCTCATTTTCATCCGAAAAGAACTCTTATTCTATGTCTATATTCCTTCTAAATCAAAAAAAAAATAAAATTATTACACAATAATAGGAAAGGAATAGACCCATAGGTCAATACCTTGTTATACAACTCGTGCTTCAAAGAAATATCAGATCAGATAGAGTCAACGAATGAAGCAGGTTCATTAACAATTCAATTCACAGAAAAAAAAAAATGAAAAAAAAGAAAGCATCGGCCTCCCTCCCATATCTCGCATCTATAGTATTTTTGCCCTGGTGGGTCTCTTTCTCATTTAATAAATGTCTGGAACCTTGGGTTACTAATTGGTGGAATACCAGGCAATCCGAAAATTTTTTGAATCATATTCAAGAGAAAAACGTTCTGGAAAGATTCATAGAATTAGAAGAACTATTCCTATTGGACGAAATGATAAAGGAGTACCCGGAAACGCATATACAAAAACTTCATATAGAAATACACAAGGAAACAATACAATTAGTCAAAGCACACAATGAATATGATCTCCATATCATTTTGCATTTCTCGACAAATATAATCTGTTTCGCTATTCTAAGTGGTTATTTTATTCTGAGTAATGAAGAACTCGTCATTCTTAATTCTTGGGTTCAGGAATTCCTCTATAACTTAAGTGACACAATAAAAGCTTTTTCTATTCTTTTAGTTACTGATTTATGGATCGGATTTCACTCGACCCATGGTTGGGAACTAATGATTGGTTCGGTCTACAACGATTTTGGATTGGATCATAACGATCAAATTATATCTGGTCTTGTTTCCACTTTTCCAGTTATTCTAGATACAATTGTGAAATATTGGATCTTCCTTTTTTTAAATCGTGTATCTCCTTCGCTTGTAGTAATTTATCATTCAATGAATGAATAAAGAACTCATTTGATCTTATTATATCAATCAAATCAGAATCTTTCTTCGTGTATAAAGAAAGTATTTTCAATTTGACTTAATTCTTTATACTTTTATCTGTTCAAGGTATTCGTCCTATATTCCAGTACAATTATTCCAGTACAATGACAGACTCGTGTATAGGGAACTATACTAGCTACCTATCTAATTTATTGTAGAAATTCGGGGATCAATGATTGGACATGCAAAATAAAAATACTTTTTCTTGGGTAAAGGAAGAGATGACTCGATCCATTTCTGTATCGATCATGATATATGTAATAACTCGGGCATCTATTTCAAATGCATATCCCATTTTTGCGCAGCAGGGTTATGAAAACCCGCGAGAAGCAACGGGACGAATTGTATGTGCCAATTGCCATTTAGCTAATAAACCCGTGGATATTGAAGTTCCGCAAGCTGTGCTTCCTGATACTGTATTTGAAGCAGTTGTTCGAATCCCTTATGATAAGCAACTGAAACAAGTTCTTGCTAATGGTAAAAAGGGGACTTTGAATGTGGGGGCTGTTCTCATTTTACCCGACGGATTCGAATTAGCCCCCCTTGATCGTATTTCTCCTGAGTTGAAAGAAAAGATAGGAAATCTGTCTTTTCAGAGTTATCGTCCCAACAAAAGAAATATTATTGTGATAGGTCCTGTTCCCGGTCAGAAATATAGTGAAATCGTCTTTCCCATTCTTTCCCCCGACCCTGCTACGAAGAAAGACGTTCACTTCTTAAAATATCCCATATACGTAGGTGGGAACAGAGGAAGGGGTCAGATTTATCCTGATGGTAGCAAAAGTAACAATACAGTCTATAATGCTACATCAGCAGGTATAGTAAGCAGAATAGTACGTAAAGAAAAAGGGGGATATGAAATAACCATAGTTGATGCATCGGATGGACATCAAGTGGTTGATATTATACCTCCAGGACCAGAACTTCTTGTTTCAGAGGGTGAATCCATCAAGCTTGATCAACCATTAACAAGCAATCCCAATGTGGGAGGCTTTGGTCAGGGAGATGCAGAAATAGTGCTTCAAGACCCATTACGGGTCCAAGGTCTTTTGTTCTTCTTGGCATCTGTTATTTTGGCACAAGTTTTTTTGGTTCTTAAAAAGAAACAGTTTGAAAAGGTTCAATTGTACGAAATGAATTTCTAGGTGCAGAGATTCCTTAACATCAAGTTGGTAAAAAGCGCCGAATTTTTTTTGATCCATACAATTATGTATGATCAAAAAATCTGTAAACCTTTTTGGTTGCTTTGTTTATACTTTTTTTTCGTTTTGCGGGATGTCTGGAATTCATTACTTGTATCCTATTCTTAGTAATAGACAATAGACATACAAAGAAAGAGAATACAGAGCAAGGATGGGAAAAATGAAAGAAAGAAATCCTTTTAGGAGGGATTACTAGTCTTACGAGTCTTCTATTCGACACAAGAAAAGGGCGGAAAATCCTTTTTCTTGTGTCGTCTTATATCGAAATAATAATGATTTTTTCTCCTGTTCGTCAAAGATTACCATTCCTTCTTTTCCGGGTCCACCAGAACTCTTTTGGTTAGATTCATAGGAAGTTGTGGACAAACAAAAAGAGAGAAAGGATTAGGGGAATAATTGATTGAGCAAATAGAACTTCTTCAATTAACTTAAACTTTTAACTTAGAGAAATTATTCAAGAGAAATTATTCAAACAAATTATATTATAGAGTTTTATAGAGTAAGTTCTATAGAGTAAGTTCTATTAGTAGTTTAGTATAGAAATTATTTGCAGGATGTCTCATGCGTAGAAATCTATATAATATTGTATTATTCAGAAAATCCATTGATTACTCTTTTCTTGTTTCTTCATAAGAGTTAATATTATGGAGGAAAGGAAGAACAGAGACTATGAATCAATCAATAGATTCAATTCTTCAAAAACATTATTAAGAAACAAAAGAATAGAGTGGTTTGAAACATCAGAGCAAAGGATCCGTTTTGTCATTTCATTTCTACGAATATAATATTTTGATTATGTTGACTGGCCAATTTGTATGTTATGGAATAGATCATAATCTTCCTATAAGAGTAAGAAAAGAACTCAACGGGACCTTATCGCTCTAATTAGACAAAGGAGGGTAAGGTCCCGTTGAGTTCTTTTCTTACTCTTTCATGTCTACAATCCGGTTTATCCGATTACTAGAGAGATGAACCCAACCCAGAATATGAACCGTAAAAGAAAACACCTATTAAACCGATCACAGGAATACCAGTTACAGTACCAACCAGCCAAAGAGGAATCCTTCCAGTAGTATCGGCCATTTCCCCTACTTTCCTCCACATTTTCTCAAATGGTCGTGCTAGAGACAAAAACAGTCATGGATAATTATGAGGATGGTATCTTTCCGAATGGGATAAGAGAATTCCTACTATTCTCTTTCTTTCTTTCAATTGAAGAAATAATTGGAAAATAAAACAGCAAGTACAAAAATGAGTAATAAACCCCAGTATAGACTGGTACGATTCAATTCAACATTTTGTTCATTCGGGTTTGATTGTGTCATAGCTCTATAATTCAAATTAGGTTTATCGTTGGATGAACTGCATTGCTGATATTGACCCCAAAAAAGAAACGGTAGGTACAGCTAGTCCGTGAACAGCCAACCATCGCACTGTAAAAATTGGATAGGTTCGATCTATGGTCATTGGGGGCCTCCTAAAAGGATTTACTAAATTCATCAAGTTGTTCCAAAGAATCAAAACGGCCGGTTATCAATGGAATACCTTGTCGGCTCTCTGTGAAATACTCGTTTGGCCGAGGACTTCCAAACACGTCGTAAGCTAAACCCGTACTGACGAATAACCAACCCGCAATGAATAGGGAAGGTATAGTAATGCTATGAATGACCCAGTATCGAATACTGGTAATAATATCAGCAAAAGAACGTTCTCCCGTGCTTCCAGACATTCTGAGCTCCACAAATTTTTGTACATTCAAAAAAGGGAATCGATTCCTTGAAAGATGGGATCAGTAAATGGAAAACTACTGATATTGCATCTTTGTGAGATCGTCAATTTTGTACCAAAGGTTTATTTCAAGTATACCGAATCAGTATAGCTATCCTTCCTCTGGCACAGCAACGCAGTCTCGATCGGTACCGAAATGCTACATAATTCTTTTCTTCTTTTTTTGTTCCTTGTCTATGCATAACTCTATGTTATTCAATAGATCAATAGAAAATTACTCAAATTCCTTATAAGATTTCCATTATTGGATTCATAATAGAAAGTAAAGATCTTGGAAAAGCGTGAATCGATGGTTTCTAATAATTTATGAAGCATATTATAATATTCACACAATTCAATTATATGTATGCGAAATCTATAATAAACCCATTTTTTGGTTAAAAGTTTTTTTGTTCAAATCTTTTTATTTCAAGTAATTGGTTGGTCGTATAATACAATAAATATACTGTAATACAAAATACAATAGTATATACTATATTAGTGAAAGAAACAGAACATGAAAGAAACAGAACCCAGTTGGAACAATCCATATTCGTGATGCAACCGTTATTGTATTAGATCCAAAACAAAGGTTCTTTCTTGACCAAACTAGAAGTATGGAACTCCATGATATGGAAAGACAGAATATAGAATCTAAAAGGATAATGGAAGTTGTTCGTCTTTGAATCGAGTTGGACCTGAAAAAAAAGAATAAAAATATAAAAATGAAAAATAGAGTAAAGGTTTTATTTTTTTCGATAGATCGTGGGACACCTTTTTCTTTTCATTCGAAATATTATGTTATGGGCAATTAAGCAACCTATTACTGTACTGAGTCCAATGAGTTAAAATAAATAAAAGGTAAATAGTATCAGGCCGTTCGTTCCAAAAAGGATTAGATCCTATTGAAATAGAAAGGAAATGATTAAAATGGAATTTTCAAATCCAATTCTTTTATTCCAAAATTACTTAAATTACTTATATTTTATTTAATATTTTATTTAATATTTAAGTATAAGTCCATAAGTAATTTAAGTTTTGAATGAAGTTACACGGCACAGTTCTTAATTACTATTACTTTTACTTATACTTTATATTTTACTTACTTTTACTATTACTTTATTCAACTCACAAATACTTTATTCAACTCACAAATTCCACAATGAATCTGTTGATTCCGAATCATAGGATCGGTCAATGTCACAGCAGATGAATCGAATTTTTCTACCTATGTCACTCTTAGTTAGTCTTATCTATAATGACTGATGAATCCAGAATTTTCAATTGGAACTAAACTAATTCTGTCAATTGATTTTTTCTTGCCGTCGTATTTTGTAAAAATTGAAACTTAGGTAAGTGTTTTATCAACATATGTAGCAAAAGAACATATCTAATTTAGCTCTTTCATGCTTACTATAACTAGTTATTTCGGTTTTCTACTGGCTGCTTTAACTATAACCTCAGCTCTATTCATTGGTTTGAACAAGATACGACTTATTTGAAATGAATTGAATGAAAAATTGATAAAAACGAATATTTCTCTGAGATTCCGGGTATTCTATGGTTCTTTCTCACATCAATTGCCAATTCTTGGTCATTGAGATTCACGGATAATTCAGATTAATATTTAGGGATAGATCTTACCTTTCTTTTTATCCCCTTAAACAAACCGAAATGATTGAAGTTTTTCTATTTGGAATCGTCTTAGGTCTAATTCCTATTACTTTAGCAGGATTATTCGTAACCGCATATTTACAATATAGACGTGGTGATCAGTTGGACCTTTGATTGAGTAATAT
This sequence comes from Musa acuminata AAA Group, assembly GCF_036884655.1. Classification (NCBI taxonomy): domain Eukaryota; kingdom Viridiplantae; phylum Streptophyta; class Magnoliopsida; order Zingiberales; family Musaceae; genus Musa; species Musa acuminata. Next base: position 33,571 of record NW_027020859.1, read on the forward strand.
TTCTTTCTTTTTTTGATTGACCTCCTGCAGGAAGGAGGTCAAATTCAAGTTACAATTCAACTTTTTGTTTTGTTAAATTATTAATTATTTTATTGTGATTCGACATCAAATAAACCGAATCACGCTCTGTAGGATTTGAACCTACGACATCGGGTTTTGGAGACCCGCGTTCTACCGAACTGAACTAAGAGCGCTTTCTTATCCTTATGACAGGAGATACGACTGTACTGTAAAGAAAAGTAATTTTTCTACCCCCAATACGTCTTGCATACATATAGTATGCAAGACCGGAAGATTATGTCCAATTTTAATCGATCTCAATGAATCCCTCGTTACTGCCCATGGGAGAAGTAATAGGTAGGGATGACAGGATTTGAACCCGTGACATTTTGTACCCAAAACAAACGCGCTACCAAGCTGCGCTACATCCCTTTTCAAAATTGTTGTACAGTTTCATTGTACAAAATCCCTGTCTTGTTTTCCATATCGTCATTTTCTCCTCCATCTATATACAATTTTCTTGTCATTTCTTCTTTTTGGTTTCATATAATAAAAGAATTATATACATCTGAAACCTAACGTATAAAAAAGTTAATATTTATCAGTAATGCTCAGGAACAAGGGATTAGATTTTTTTTCTTTTACAAAAAAAGAAAAAAATCTATTGCTTCATTGTACATATCTATTTTAGTTAGGAATCCTGTTTAGTTAGGAATTCCGTGTAAAAAAATACAAATGATCTTGAACTACAGCATCTGACCATATATGTATTACAATCCATAATAGAAGGAGGATTTTCAATGCGAGATATAAAAACATATCTCTCCGTGGCACCTGTGCTAAGTACTCTATGGTTTGGGTCTTTAGCAGGCCTATTGATAGAAATTAATCGGTTATTTCCGGATGCCTTGTCATTCCCCTTTTTTTAATTCTAGTTATTGATTGATATGCGAAGAAATGAAGAAAATTAGAGATACAATTCCACGTGACTAAAATTTCGAATTTCGCCCCTATTTTTTCAGTTCTTTAGGATAGGAAGGAAAAGAAAAAAGTGTATTGAACCTCAGCAAAAATGTGGTAGATCGAAGATCGAATTTTGGAGAACAGAAATGAAAATGTGGATCCAGTCTACGGCGAGTTCCACGAAATCATAGCATAGAAAGAAGATATTTAACTTAAATAATAAATAAAATAAATATTAATAAAATATTGAGATTTAGGATAGGAACAATTGAGAGTTAGAAAGAAATTGTATTATTTAATTATTACTCCATTAAATTATTACTTTATTATTCTAGTAAAATTGTTACTCCATTAATATAATATTAATTATCATTATATAATGAAATGATAATTGCAACGAAATACTTAGAAATTCCATTTCTAGTTAGTAACTTCTATCGATTTTTTTTGTTCTTTTCTTCTTCTTCAGCTCGGATCGAAAATAGAAGAGTTAAGCCGATCCAAAATTCAAAGGAGGTTCATGGCCAAGGGTAAAGATGTCAGAGTCATAGTTATTTTGGAATGTACCAGTTGTGCCCGAAATGATGTCAATAAAGAATCGCCAGGTATTTCTAGATATATTACTCAAAAGAATCGACACAATACGCCTGGTCGATTAGAATTGAGAAAATTTTGTCGCTATTGTAACAAGCATACGATTCATGGAGAAATAAAGAAATAGATCGAACAGAACGCGTGTGCGCTCTCGCCAAGGAAGAGGAAGAACTTAACATATATTTAGAAGAACTTAACATATATTTAACATACTTAACATATATTTAACATATATAATATACATAATGTATAATATACATAATGTATAAGATATATAATATACATAATGTATACAAATCAAAGCCTATTTTGGTCGGATCTGAACTGAAGTGAATAAAGAAATAGAATTTTAGAAATAAGGAATAAACCATGGATAAATCCAAGCAATCTTTTCGTAAATCCAAGCGATCTTTTCGTAGGCGTTTGCCCCCAATTGGATCGGGGGATCGAATCGATTATAGAAACATGAGTTTAATTAGTCGATTTATTAGTGAACAAGGAAAAATATTATCTAGGCGGGTGAATAGATTGACTTTGAAACAACAACGATTAATTACTATTGCTATAAAGCAAGCCCGTATTTTATCTTTGTTACCTTTTCTTAATAATGAGAAACAATTTGAGAGAGCCGAGTCGATCCCCAGAACTACTGGTCCTAGAACCAAAAATAAATAGACATACTCTTCAATTGACTCAAAACTCCAATTGTAACTCAAGCTCAGATTGATGTTTTGTTCGAAAAGGCCTAGAATCTAGAGCGGGTTCCTGTGTTATAAGAAACAAAAAATGGAGAAAATTTTTTTTATTGAAACATATTCGTTCATTCCTATTACTATCTTAATTTCTTTTTATTCTATTTTCCCGGAGTTCCTTCTCCGGGGAATTCTGTTTCAATCATTCCTGTACTGTATATTACTTTAGAATCTACTTTATTTGATGATCTTGTTGGAAATCATGTAAAGACAATTCTTATTTGATATAGCTATTTGTGCAGGTATTTTACGATTAAGAAGCAATTGCTTCTTGTACAGATTGTGTATTAATCTACTATAACTATACAATACCTTATTATCACGAGTTACTGCATTTATCCGAGTGATCCACAAACGACGAAAATCCCTCTTTTGCCTGCCTCTATCTCGATGAGAGGAAGCCAAAGCTCTCATTTTCTGTTGAGTAATCGTTCGAGTAAGTCTTGAATGAGCTCCTCTAGAGGTTGATGCAAATAAACGAATTTTTGTTCGACGTCTCCGAGCTGTATATCCCCGTCTAACTCTGGTCATTGAATCAAATTAAACCTTAATGAATAACTAATTGATTTCGATTCTTTCAGTCATCCTTTTCCCCTCTCACGGTCGATTAATAACAAAACGGATTATTCCGATATATAAAATATAAATTCCAATGGCTTTTGCTACTATAACCTTCCTGACCACAATTTTTTATTCCGTCCAGGCATTTCACCTGCAAATAAGAAATTATAATGATACTCAAAAAAAATAGTGGGTTCCATCGTTTCTATGGTTACTTCTTAAACGGTGAGGTCCTCTCTATACACCGGAGCCTCTTCTTTCATTTAACCAAATGGTATTGTGAACTTGTATAGTTCACACTCTTTGGCTCTACCCATCAATTATAGAGTAATAACTCTTTTCACACTAAGAGTTATCTATACAGTGACGGCATTTAATTAGGAAAGTTGGCTAGGTAGCTGACCCTCTTAGTCCGCTCTTTTAACAATAGGCGCATAATCTTTTTGCTTCTTATAATACTATTTCCTCCGCTTAATGGATAACTATTTGCTACCAATGGGGAATTGCTTTTCATCTCAAATCTAGGTGATTGGATTTGCACCAATGGAAACCATAAATTCCATACACAATATAGGTATATGATAGATCTTTTCCATTTACCCTATTCATTGGTACCGGTCATTGACACTGGAAAAATTGTCTCATTTGTTCGAACTCATGATCTGAACGAGTCGCACATACACCCTAGTACATGTTCCTCGACGCTGAGGACATCCTCTAAGAGCGGGAGATTTCGTAACATTTCTTATCGGCTGTCTTGCGTTTCTAATAAGTTGTTTAATAGTTGGCATGTCGTATATATATATATGTATATATAGAATTAGAATGGAATGGGTTGGTTTAGATCGATCTTAACCTGATGATTGGATTGATGATTATGAATTTTTTCTATTCAATACCAAATCACAGAAAATTCGAATTATGGTTTGAAATGGATTTACACGAAATCCCCGGTATTTTCATTTTCGACCGCTACGAGATCAACAATGCCATGAGCTTGGGCTTCTGTTGCTGACATAAAAACATCCCTTTCCATGTCTTCGGATACAACCCATAAAGGCTTGCCCGTTCTTTGTACATAAACCTTTGTGAGGGTTTCACGAAGTTTCAGTAGTTCTTCCATTTCCAGGACAAATTCCCCTGTTCGTGATTCATAAAAAGAACTAGCAGGTTGATGAATCATGACCCTAAATATATTGATATTGATATAACATCATGAACGGTTCCTCTATCTCGTATGATTGGGCTAATGTAAGGGATAAAAAAAAAATAACAAGAAGAAATTGAACAACCGTACAGGCATCTTCTGTGCGTTGCATACGGCTCCGCAATGGAATTTACTTTTTTCTTCTCTTCTATTCTATCTAAGAAAGAAAGAGAATCCATCTGATTCAGATCGTTGAATGATCCATTTACCACCCTTCCTTTCGTAGGAGTCAAAAATACTATGATGGTTCTGTTGCTTTATATATTTATCTCGTCTGTGATTTAGCAATCCCAAAGTGCCTTTCTGATACGATCAAATAAGGAAAACTGATCTTTTTTTTTTTCATTTTCGTACTCTTCCATAACATAAATATCAGAAAGAAACTTCTGGTGTGGAAGAAAAATGGTTTGTGACGCTGAAATGTACCCCCGACACATAAAATCAACAAATCGGAAATAACCTTTGTTTCATACTACTATCTCGATACAAAATCTCATGTTATGAAAAAACAATAATGGTTTGTTCATATCGAACTCGAAGTGCCATGCTATTATTACTTATTATTCATATTCAATATGGCGAAGGCATAGTCTTTCTTTTTTTTTTCAAATAAAAACTCATTGGCGCCAAGCGTGAGGGAATGCTAGACGTTTGGTAATTTCTCCTCCGATCAGAATGAAAGATCCCATAGAAGCGGCTAACCCCATGCATATTGTATGCACATCGGGTGGCACAAATTGCATAGTATCATAAATAGCTATTCCTGATACTACCCATCCGCCGGGAGAGTTTATAAACAAAAAAAGATCCCTAGTATTATCTTCTATACTGAGATATACCATGAGACCAACAATTTGATTTGAGATCTCGCTATTAACCTCTTGACCTAAAAAAAGTAATCTTTCTCGATGAAGTCGGTTGATTAGGACAAAATTGGTTCCTTTAGGAACTGTACGTGCACCTTTGGATGCATACGGTTCAAAAAAATTGCGAAAAAAGAATCAATGTGTCGATTCCAGTTCTATTTTTTTTTTTTTTTTTTCTGTAATAGGTTTTTGTTTTTCTAATAAAGCTTCCATTTTTAAAAAGACATGAGATGAGTTTTGGCTTCCTTACCTATAAAAAAAGAATTTACTGAACTTATTGAAATTGAACAAATCTCTCTCATTGATGTATTGTTTCATCGACATTCAAATCACGATGTAATTTTCTTGTTTCTGAATGGGCCTTTTCAATTCTTTTAGGTTCATGTTCTACTCCGGGAAAAGATCTGTCCGAATTCCATTTGCACATATAGGGCAAATGGTCTCAGTACCACTTCTTTTTGTTACGACTTTTTTTTTTCAATTCGTTTCATGCCTTTCCCCAATCATTCGATGTACTCATCATACTATTCCGTTGGTTATTGGTTGGACGTTTGAAATCACTCCTATAATAAGGATAAGAATCGTTTATGATACAAGCGGTAATCATACATTACATGGATTACCAATTTGGTATTTTCTGAACGGAGCCTGGATACTTTATTACTTTATTTTATCTGGATACTTTATTACTTTATTTTATTTTTATTTTTCCAAGTCAACCATAAATTCTCCTAATTGATCCTCAAAATAAATAAATTGATCTAATTGCACTTCACGCTCCGAATGATTGATGGTTCACTCAATACAATATTTCTTAGGCGAAACAGAGGATATTTCGATCGAGGGAGAGAACGGGTAAATTCCATATAACCCAATATGTCTGACAAGTCGCACTATAAGTCAACCCAAACTGCATCTTCCTCTCCAGGACTCCGAAAAGGTACTTTTGGAACACCAACGGGCATTAAATTAAAGAAAAAATTGAGTACTATACTTCACTTTAATGTGGAAACATAACAATGGCTTTATCGTCTTCATCCCTTTTTCTGTTTATTGTATTTTATACATAGATTTTTATACATAAATTGGAAGGTTTATTTTATAGAGTAAGACAGAATGAATAAAGAAAAATTTTAACTAACGGATCAATCGTTGGAGTAATAAACAAGTATCTATGCATTCGTTTCCCGAAAGTAGAACTAATCCTCCCATTGCGTATTGGTACTTATCGGGTATAGAATAGATCTGCTTCTCTTTGTTCTTACGAACAGAATTGTTCCATTATTTTCAATGGAACGGAATAAAAATTAACCCTTTCTCATACGGAATCTACTGAAAAGGTTAGATACATAGTATAGTCTTTTCCAATGCGATAAAATAAAGTGACATAGTGTCTATTTTTCTTTGATAAAGGGGTATTTCCATGGGTTTGCCTTGGTATCGTGTTCATACTGTCGTATTGAATGATCCCGGTCGATTGCTTTCTGTCCATATAATGCATACAGCCCTAGTTGCTGGTTGGGCCGGTTCGATGGCTTTATACGAATTAGCGGTTTTTGATCCCTCTGACCCCGCTCTTGATCCAATGTGGAGACAAGGTATGTTCGTTATACCCTTCATGACTCGTTTAGGAATAACCAATTCGTGGGGTGGTTGGAGTATTTCAGGAGGAACTGTAACGAATCCCGGTATTTGGAGTTATGAAGGTGTGGCAGGGGCACATATTGTGTTTTCTGGCTTGTGCTTCTTGGCAGCTATCTGGCATTGGGTGTATTGGGACCTAGAAATATTCTGTGATGAACGTACGGGCAAACCATCTTTGGATTTGCCTAAGATCTTTGGAATTCATTTATTTCTCTCAGGGTTGGCTTGCTTTGGCTTTGGCGCATTTCATGTAACAGGTTTGTATGGTCCTGGAATATGGGTGTCCGATCCTTATGGACTAACTGGAAAAGTACAACCCGTAAGTCCAGCGTGGGGCGCAGAAGGCTTTGATCCTTTTGTTCCCGGAGGAATAGCCTCTCATCATATTGCAGCGGGTACATTGGGCATATTAGCAGGCTTATTCCATCTTAGTGTCCGTCCGCCTCAACGTCTATACAAAGGATTACGTATGGGCAATATTGAAACTGTACTTTCCAGTAGTATCGCTGCTGTTTTTTTTGCAGCTTTCGTTGTTGCTGGAACTATGTGGTATGGTTCAGCAACTACCCCAATCGGATATATTTGGTCCCACTCGTTATCAGTGGGATCAGGGATACTTTCAGCAAGAAATATATCGAAGAGTTAGCGCCGGACTAGCCCAAAATCTGAGTTTATCGGAAGCTTGGTCTAAAATTCCCGAAAAATTAGCTTTTTATGATTACATTGGTAATAATCCAGCAAAAGGGGGATTATTCAGAGCAGGGTCAATGGACAACGGGGATGGAATAGCTGTTGGGTGGTTAGGACACCCGTCTTTAGAGATAAAGAAGGGCGCGAGCTTTTTGTACGTCGTATGCATACCTTTTTTGAAACATTTCCGGTAGTTTTGGTAGATGGAGACGAATTGTTAGAGCCGATGTTCCTTTTAGAAGGGCAGAATCAAAGTATAGTGTTGAACAAGTAGGTGTAACTGTTGAGTTCTATGGTGGCGAACTCAATGGAGTCAGTTATAGTGATCCTGCGACTGTAAAAAAATATGCTAGACGTGCCCAATTAGGTGAAATTTTTGAATTAGATCGGGCTACTTTGAAATCTGATGGCGTTTTTCGTAGCAGTCCAAGGGGTTGGTTCACTTTTGCCATGCTACGTTTGCTTTGCTCTTCTTTTTCGGACACATTTGGCATGGCGCTAGAACTTGTTCCAGAGATGTTTTGCTGGCAGTGATCCAGATTTGGATGCTCAAGTGGAATTTGGAGCATTCCAAAAACTTGGGGATCCAACTACAAAGAGACAAGTAGTCTGATACAACATTCGCTCTGGTATCTTTCGCCTCTTTTTTTGATTTGACATAGGGTTAGGGTACTGAAGAAATCTTGACTTGAATCACCATCTTTTCTTTGACTCTTTCCTTTTCTTTATATGGTAAATGATGCCAAATGAATAGGTGTGGAAGCTATAATTGTAA
>NW_027020860.1:30000-32500 GCF_036884655.1 Musa acuminata AAA Group
TCTTGCATTGCGCGGTGACCGTCGAGAGCGGAGCAAAACGTCAGCCATCTCAGCACCCTGGAACCCCCCGGGTGGCACAGGGCTGGATGGGGCTTTCGTATAGCAGGGACGGTGCTGCCTCTCGCTTCGCTCGCTGTCCGCCGCTCGCCGCTCGCTCGTGCAGCCAAAAATGGCCAGTTTTGGCCCGTTTTTGGGCCGTTTTGGCCAGTTTTTGGCCTGTTCTTGCATTGCGCGGTGACCGTCGAGAGCGGAGCAAAACGTCAGCCATCTCAGCACCCTGGAACCCCCCGGGTGGCACAGGGCTGGATGGGGCTTTCGTATAGCAGGGACGGTGCTGCCTCTCGCTTCGCTCGCTGTCCGCCGCTCGCCGCTCGCTCGTGCAGCCAAAAATGGCCAGTTTTGGCCCGTTTTTGGGCCGTTTTGGCCAGTTTTTGGCCTGTTCTTGCATTGCGCGGTGACCGTCGAGAGCGGAGCAAAACGTCAGCCATCTCAGCACCCTGGAACCCCCCGGGTGGCACAGGGCTGGATGGGGCTTTCGTATAGCAGGGACGGTGCTGCCTCTCGCTTCGCTCGCTGTCCGCCGCTCGCCGCTCGCTCGTGCAGCCAAAAATGGCCAGTTTTGGCCCGTTTTTGGGCCGTTTTGGCCAGTTTTTGGCCTGTTCTTGCATTGCGCGGTGACCGTCGAGAGCGGAGCAAAACGTCAGCCATCTCAGCACCCTGGAACCCCCCGGGTGGCACAGGGCTGGATGGGGCTTTCGTATAGCAGGGACGGTGCTGCCTCTCGCTTCGCTCGCTGTCCGCCGCTCGCCGCTCGCTCGTGCAGCCAAAAATGGCCAGTTTTGGCCCGTTTTTGGGCCGTTTTGGCCAGTTTTTGGCCTGTTCTTGCATTGCGCGGTGACCGTCGAGAGCGGAGCAAAACGTCAGCCATCTCAGCACCCTGGAACCCCCCGGGTGGCACAGGGCTGGATGGGGCTTTCGTATAGCAGGGACGGTGCTGCCTCTCGCTTCGCTCGCTGTCCGCCGCTCGCCGCTCGCTCGCGCAGCCAAAAATGGCCAGTTTTGGCCCGTTTTTGGGCCGTTTTGGCCAGTTTTTGGCCTGTTCTTGCATTGCGCGGTGACCGTCGAGAGCGGAGCAAAACGTCAGCCATCTCAGCACCCTGGAACCCCCCGGGTGGCACAGGGCTGGATGGGGCTTTCGTATAGCAGGGACGGTGCTGCCTCTCGCTTCGCTCGCTGTCCGCCGCTCGCCGCTCGCGCAGCCAAAAATGGCCAGTTTTGGCCCGTTTTTGGGCCGTTTTGGCCAGTTTTTGGCCTGTTCTTGCATTGCGCGGTGACCGTCGAGAGCGGAGCAAAACGTCAGCCATCTCAGCACCCTGGAACCCCCCGGGTGGCACAGGGCTGGATGGGGCTTTCGTATAGCAGGGACGGTGCTGCCTCTCGCTTCGCTCGCTGTTCGCCGCTCGCCGCTCGCTCGCGCAGCCAAAAATGGCCAGTTTTGGCCCGTTTTTGGGCTGTTTTGGCCAGTTTTTGGCCTGTTCTTGCGTGGTGCGGTGACCGTCGTGAGCGGAGCAAAACGTCAGCCATCTCAGCACCCTGGAACCCCCCGGGTGGCACAGGGCTGGATGGGGCTTTCGTATAGCAGGGACGGTGCTGCCTCTCGCTTCGCTCGCTGTTCGCCGCTCGCCGCTCGCTCGCGCAGCCAAAAATGGCCAGTTTTGGCCCGTTTTTGGGCTGTTTTGGCCTGTTTTTGGGCTGTTCTTGTGTGGCGCGGTGACCGTCGTGAGCGGAGCAAAATGTCAGCCATCTCAGCACCCTGGAACCCCCCGGGTGGCACAGGGCTGGATGGGGCTTTCGTATAGCAGGGACGGTGCTGCCTCGCGCTTCGCTCGCTGTTCGCCGCTCTCCGCTCGCTCGCGCAGCAAAAAATGGCCAGTTTTGGCCCGTTTTTGGGCTGTTTTGGCCAGTTTTTGGCCTGTTCTTGCGTGCCGCGGCGACCGTCGTGAGCGGAGCAAAACGTCAGCCATCTCAGCACCCTGGAACCCCCCGGGTGGCACAGGGCTGGATGGGGCTTTCGTATAGCAGGGACGGTGCTGCCTCTCGCTTCGCTCGCTGTCCGCCGCTCGCTGCTCGCTCGCGCAGCCAAAAATGGCCAGTTTTGGCCCGTTTTTGGGCTGTTTTGGCCTGTTTTTGGGCTGTTCTTGTGTGCCGCGGCGACCGTCGTGAGCGGAGCAAAATGTCAGCCATCTCAGCACCCTGGAACCCCCCGGGTGGCACAGGGCTGGATGGGGCTTTCGTATAGCAGGGACGGTGCTGCCTCTCGCTTCGCTCGCTGTCCGCCGCTCGCCGCTCGCTCGCGCAGCCAAAAATGGCCAGTTTTGGCCCGTTTTTGGGCCGTTTTGGCCAGTTTTTGGCCTGTTCTTGCGTTGCGCGGTGACCGTCGAGAGCGGAGCAAAACGTCAGCCATCTCAGCACCCTGGAACCCCCCGGGTGGCACAGGGCT
>NW_027020861.1:17500-20000 GCF_036884655.1 Musa acuminata AAA Group
CTCAGCACCTTGGAACCCCCCGGGTGGCACAGGGCTGGATGGGGCTTTCGTATAGCAGGGACGGTGCTGCCTCACGCTTCGCTCGCTGTTCGCCGCTCGCCGCTCGCTCGCGCAACCTAAAATGGCCAGTTTTGGCCCGTTTTTGGGCTGTTTTGGCCTGTTTTTGGTCCGTTCTTGCGTGGCACGGCGACCGTCGTGAGCGGAGCAAAACGTCAGCCATCTCAGCACCCTGGAACCCCCCGGGTGGCACAGGGCTGGATGGGGCTTTCGTATAGCAGGGACGGTGCTGCCTCTCGCTTCGCTCGCTGTTCGCCGCTCACCGCTCGCTCGCTCAGCCAAAAATGGCCAGTTTTGGCCCGTTTTTGGGCTGTTTTGGCCTGTTTTTGGTCCGTTCTTGCATGGCGCGGTGACCGTCGTGAGCGGAGCAAAACGTCAGCCATCTCAGCACCCTGGAACCCCCCGGGTGGCACAGGGCTGGATGGGGCTTTCGTATAGCAGGGACGGTGCTGCCTCACGCTTCGCTCGCTGTTCGCCGCTCGCCGCTCGCTCGCGCAGCCAAAAATGACCAGTTTTGGCCCGTTTTTGGGCTGTTTTGGCCTGTTTATGGTCCGTTCTTGCGTGGTGCGGTGACCGTCGTGAGCGGAGCAAAACGTCAGCCATCTCAGCACCCTGGAACCCCCCGGGTGGCACAGGGCTGGATGGGGCTTTCGTATATAGCAGGGACGGTGCTGCCTCTCGCTTCGCTCGCTGTCCGCCGCTCGCCGCTCGCTCGCGCAGCCAAAAATGGCCAGTTTTGGCCCGTTTTTGGGCCGTTTTGGCCAGTTTTTGGCCTGTTCTTGCATTGCGCGGTGACCGTCGAGAGCGGAGCAAAACGTCAGCCATCTCAGCACCCTGGAACCCCCCGGGTGGCACAGGGCTGGATGGGGCTTTCGTATAGCAGGGACGGTGCTGCCTCTCGCTTCGCTCGCTGTCCGCCGCTCGCCGCTCGCTCGTGCAGCCAAAAATGGCCAGTTTTGGCCCGTTTTTGGGCCGTTTTGGCCAGTTTTTGGCCTGTTCTTGCATTGCGCGGTGACCGTCGAGAGCGGAGCAAAACGTCAGCCATCTCAGCACCCTGGAACCCCCCGGGTGGCACAGGGCTGGATGGGGCTTTCGTATAGCAGGGACGGTGCTGCCTCTCGCTTCGCTCGCTGTCCGCCGCTCGCCGCTCGCTCGTGCAGCCAAAAATGGCCAGTTTTGGCCCGTTTTTGGGCCGTTTTGGCCAGTTTTTGGCCTGTTCTTGCATTGCGCGGTGACCGTCGAGAGCGGAGCAAAACGTCAGCCATCTCAGCACCCTGGAACCCCCCGGGTGGCACAGGGCTGGATGGGGCTTTCGTATAGCAGGGACGGTGCTGCCTCTCGCTTCGCTCGCTGTCCGCCGCTCGCCGCTCGCTCGTGCAGCCAAAAATGGCCAGTTTTGGCCCGTTTTTGGGCCGTTTTGGCCAGTTTTTGGCCTGTTCTTGCATTGCGCGGTGACCGTCGAGAGCGGAGCAAAACGTCAGCCATCTCAGCACCCTGGAACCCCCCGGGTGGCACAGGGCTGGATGGGGCTTTCGTATAGCAGGGACGGTGCTGCCTCTCGCTTCGCTCGCTGTCCGCCGCTCGCCGCTCGCTCGTGCAGCCAAAAATGGCCAGTTTTGGCCCGTTTTTGGGCCGTTTTGGCCAGTTTTTGGCCTGTTCTTGCATTGCGCGGTGACCGTCGAGAGCGGAGCAAAACGTCAGCCATCTCAGCACCCTGGAACCCCCCGGGTGGCACAGGGCTGGATGGGGCTTTCGTATAGCAGGGACGGTGCTGCCTCTCGCTTCGCTCGCTGTCCGCCGCTCGCCGCTCGCTCGCGCAGCCAAAAATGGCCAGTTTTGGCCCGTTTTTGGGCCGTTTTGGCCAGTTTTTGGCCTGTTCTTGCATTGCGCGGTGACCGTCGAGAGCGGAGCAAAACGTCAGCCATCTCAGCACCCTGGAACCCCCCGGGTGGCACAGGGCTGGATGGGGCTTTCGTATAGCAGGGACGGTGCTGCCTCTCGCTTCGCTCGCTGTCCGCCGCTCGCCGCTCGCGCAGCCAAAAATGGCCAGTTTTGGCCCGTTTTTGGGCCGTTTTGGCCAGTTTTTGGCCTGTTCTTGCATTGCGCGGTGACCGTCGAGAGCGGAGCAAAACGTCAGCCATCTCAGCACCCTGGAACCCCCCGGGTGGCACAGGGCTGGATGGGGCTTTCGTATAGCAGGGACGGTGCTGCCTCTCGCTTCGCTCGCTGTTCGCCGCTCGCCGCTCGCTCGCGCAGCCAAAAATGGCCAGTTTTGGCCCGTTTTTGGGCTGTTTTGGCCAGTTTTTGGCCTGTTCTTGCGTGGTGCGGTGACCGTCGTGAGCGGAGCAAAACGTCAGCCATCTCAGCACCCTGGAACCCCCCGGGTGGCACAGGGCTGGATGGGGCTTTCGTATAGCAGGGACGGTGCTGCCTCTCGCTTCGC
>NW_027020861.1:40000-44562 GCF_036884655.1 Musa acuminata AAA Group
CTCGCGCAGCCAAAAATGGCCAGTTTTGGCCCGTTTTTGGGCTGTTTTGGCCTGTTTTTGGTCTGTTCTGGCGTGGCGCGGTGACCGTCGTGAGCGGAGCAAAACGTCAGCCATCTCAGCACCTTGGAACCCCCCGGGTGGCACAGGGCTGGATGGGGCTTTCGTATAGCAGGGACGGTGCTGCCTCACGCTTCGCTCGCTGTTCGCCGCTCGCCGCTCGCTCGCGCAACCTAAAATGGCCAGTTTTGGCCCGTTTTTGGGCTGTTTTGGCCTGTTTTTGGTCCGTTCTTGCGTGGCACGGCGACCGTCGTGAGCGGAGCAAAACGTCAGCCATCTCAGCACCCTGGAACCCCCCGGGTGGCACAGGGCTGGATGGGGCTTTCGTATAGCAGGGACGGTGCTGCCTCTCGCTTCGCTCGCTGTTCGCCGCTCACCGCTCGCTCGCTCAGCCAAAAATGGCCAGTTTTGGCCCGTTTTTGGGCTGTTTTGGCCTGTTTTTGGTCCGTTCTTGCATGGCGCGGTGACCGTCGTGAGCGGAGCAAAACGTCAGCCATCTCAGCACCCTGGAACCCCCCGGGTGGCACAGGGCTGGATGGGGCTTTCGTATAGCAGGGACGGTGCTGCCTCACGCTTCGCTCGCTGTTCGCCGCTCGCCGCTCGCTCGCGCAGCCAAAAATGACCAGTTTTGGCCCGTTTTTGGGCTGTTTTGGCCTGTTTATGGTCCGTTCTTGCGTGGTGCGGTGACCGTCGTGAGCGGAGCAAAACGTCAGCCATCTCAGCACCCTGGAACCCCCCGGGTGGCACAGGGCTGGATGGGGCTTTCGTATATAGCAGGGACGGTGCTGCCTCTCGCTTCGCTCGCTGTCCGCCGCTCGCCGCTCGCTCGCGCAGCCAAAAATGGCCAGTTTTGGCCCGTTTTTGGGCCGTTTTGGCCAGTTTTTGGCCTGTTCTTGCATTGCGCGGTGACCGTCGAGAGCGGAGCAAAACGTCAGCCATCTCAGCACCCTGGAACCCCCCGGGTGGCACAGGGCTGGATGGGGCTTTCGTATAGCAGGGACGGTGCTGCCTCTCGCTTCGCTCGCTGTCCGCCGCTCGCCGCTCGCTCGTGCAGCCAAAAATGGCCAGTTTTGGCCCGTTTTTGGGCCGTTTTGGCCAGTTTTTGGCCTGTTCTTGCATTGCGCGGTGACCGTCGAGAGCGGAGCAAAACGTCAGCCATCTCAGCACCCTGGAACCCCCCGGGTGGCACAGGGCTGGATGGGGCTTTCGTATAGCAGGGACGGTGCTGCCTCTCGCTTCGCTCGCTGTCCGCCGCTCGCCGCTCGCTCGTGCAGCCAAAAATGGCCAGTTTTGGCCCGTTTTTGGGCCGTTTTGGCCAGTTTTTGGCCTGTTCTTGCATTGCGCGGTGACCGTCGAGAGCGGAGCAAAACGTCAGCCATCTCAGCACCCTGGAACCCCCCGGGTGGCACAGGGCTGGATGGGGCTTTCGTATAGCAGGGACGGTGCTGCCTCTCGCTTCGCTCGCTGTCCGCCGCTCGCCGCTCGCTCGTGCAGCCAAAAATGGCCAGTTTTGGCCCGTTTTTGGGCCGTTTTGGCCAGTTTTTGGCCTGTTCTTGCATTGCGCGGTGACCGTCGAGAGCGGAGCAAAACGTCAGCCATCTCAGCACCCTGGAACCCCCCGGGTGGCACAGGGCTGGATGGGGCTTTCGTATAGCAGGGACGGTGCTGCCTCTCGCTTCGCTCGCTGTCCGCCGCTCGCCGCTCGCTCGTGCAGCCAAAAATGGCCAGTTTTGGCCCGTTTTTGGGCCGTTTTGGCCAGTTTTTGGCCTGTTCTTGCATTGCGCGGTGACCGTCGAGAGCGGAGCAAAACGTCAGCCATCTCAGCACCCTGGAACCCCCCGGGTGGCACAGGGCTGGATGGGGCTTTCGTATAGCAGGGACGGTGCTGCCTCTCGCTTCGCTCGCTGTCCGCCGCTCGCCGCTCGCTCGCGCAGCCAAAAATGGCCAGTTTTGGCCCGTTTTTGGGCCGTTTTGGCCAGTTTTTGGCCTGTTCTTGCATTGCGCGGTGACCGTCGAGAGCGGAGCAAAACGTCAGCCATCTCAGCACCCTGGAACCCCCCGGGTGGCACAGGGCTGGATGGGGCTTTCGTATAGCAGGGACGGTGCTGCCTCTCGCTTCGCTCGCTGTCCGCCGCTCGCCGCTCGCGCAGCCAAAAATGGCCAGTTTTGGCCCGTTTTTGGGCCGTTTTGGCCAGTTTTTGGCCTGTTCTTGCATTGCGCGGTGACCGTCGAGAGCGGAGCAAAACGTCAGCCATCTCAGCACCCTGGAACCCCCCGGGTGGCACAGGGCTGGATGGGGCTTTCGTATAGCAGGGACGGTGCTGCCTCTCGCTTCGCTCGCTGTTCGCCGCTCGCCGCTCGCTCGCGCAGCCAAAAATGGCCAGTTTTGGCCCGTTTTTGGGCTGTTTTGGCCAGTTTTTGGCCTGTTCTTGCGTGGTGCGGTGACCGTCGTGAGCGGAGCAAAACGTCAGCCATCTCAGCACCCTGGAACCCCCCGGGTGGCACAGGGCTGGATGGGGCTTTCGTATAGCAGGGACGGTGCTGCCTCTCGCTTCGCTCGCTGTTCGCCGCTCGCCGCTCGCTCGCGCAGCCAAAAATGGCCAGTTTTGGCCCGTTTTTGGGCTGTTTTGGCCTGTTTTTGGGCTGTTCTTGTGTGGCGCGGTGACCGTCGTGAGCGGAGCAAAATGTCAGCCATCTCAGCACCCTGGAACCCCCCGGGTGGCACAGGGCTGGATGGGGCTTTCGTATAGCAGGGACGGTGCTGCCTCGCGCTTCGCTCGCTGTTCGCCGCTCTCCGCTCGCTCGCGCAGCAAAAAATGGCCAGTTTTGGCCCGTTTTTGGGCTGTTTTGGCCAGTTTTTGGCCTGTTCTTGCGTGCCGCGGCGACCGTCGTGAGCGGAGCAAAACGTCAGCCATCTCAGCACCCTGGAACCCCCCGGGTGGCACAGGGCTGGATGGGGCTTTCGTATAGCAGGGACGGTGCTGCCTCTCGCTTCGCTCGCTGTCCGCCGCTCGCTGCTCGCTCGCGCAGCCAAAAATGGCCAGTTTTGGCCCGTTTTTGGGCTGTTTTGGCCTGTTTTTGGGCTGTTCTTGTGTGCCGCGGCGACCGTCGTGAGCGGAGCAAAATGTCAGCCATCTCAGCACCCTGGAACCCCCCGGGTTGTCACGACCTTAGCTGGTTTTGCCTAAGGCGTGCGGCACCCTTGCGTGTCCGTCCGCAAAGGTCAGCCTCCCCGAAGCCTCCCATTGTCCCTTAGGACCACCAAAAGAGAGAACGGGTTAGAGAGAACGCCTCAAACGGGATCCACAAGCAAACATGTCCGAAAAACACTTCATAGACAATGCAAATTACAAACAGACTTTACAAGCTCTGAACAGTGGCACAACAAAGGGTAAAATGGTCCATTATAGACCGAAAAGCTCTCTCACGTGTCCACATGACACAACCTTTATTTACAAGCCTAAAGAGGCCACCAACCCAACTAAAATGGGACTTATAAGCCTTCGGCCCCCTTTTACATTCTGTACAAGGCATGAACATGCCAAAAGACACGGACACACATAAGCATTATATCCAACGTCTTGTTGAGAAGTTTGTCCGTGACATTCTCCCCCACTTATCCCTTCGACGTCCTCGTCGAAGCCTTTGTGAACACTGCAACTCTTCGCCTTTGCTGAGTCTTCAATCTTCTGCTCCAGCTGCAATGCGCCTCCTGGCTCCCAGCTGCTCTCCGCTGCTGTTTTTTTTTTTTTTTTTGAGTAGTCGAACCTTTGATCCGCCATGCTGCTTCAACTCACCAATGACTCTGACTTTGGTGTGGGGTTGGCTGAGTTGTGTTGATCCTCGTTGATTCCTGCGGATCCACCAAATGAAGGAAAAGACCATTCTTACTGCGCCAGTTTCTCAAAATTTCCACATGCTGCTTGAACTGGGTGGATGCTTGTTGGAGCTTTAACGAGCATCGCCTCGCAAACTTCTAAAGTTTTGGGTCCTTCCTCCACAAAATCTACTCATTGACTCTTCTTTCAGTTAGTTGTCACATCCAAGTAGGTTCGCATCACTTCCGCTTTCGATTGGCATTTCGTTGGGAAATGAGGCGGACAATCTACTCTCAGTAGCACTGATCACCGTTGGTGAGGATTTGACAACTATTGTCTTCCATTATCTTCGAAGGGTCTTTGAACTTGTGCAGAGCTCCTCTGCTGGATAGATAAGAGAACTGGGGTACTCGGTTTCGCCCATTCTCTTAAGAGTTGAGAAGGCAAAGGTTACTTGACTTCGCCCGCCTCCTCGAGGTTGTACTTCATGCATCGAGCTGGTTACTGGCCTTCGCCTGCTCTTTGCTCACACTTCTGAAGCACTTGAAGTGTTTGCACTCCTTGCATTGAGTTAGCTACTGTGATTCACCTTCTCAATGCCATCGAACTTCTGGAATGCGAGAAGTTTTCACCCCAACTTGGAGTAATTCTCTGATAGATGAGGTCGCCTCTGGGATTGTACCGTCT
>NW_027020862.1:7500-10000 GCF_036884655.1 Musa acuminata AAA Group
GGCTGCGCGAGCGAGCAGCGAGCGGCGGACAGCGAGCGAAGCGAGAGGCAGCACCGTCCCTGCTATACGAAAGCCCCATCCAGCCCTGTGCCACCCGGGGGGTTCCAGGGTGCTGAGATGGCTGACGTTTTGCTCCGCTCACGACGGTCGCCGCGGCACGCAAGAACAGGCCAAAAACTGGCCAAAACAGCCCAAAAACGGGCCAAAACTGGCCATTTTTTGCTGCGCGAGCGAGCGGAGAGCGGCGAACAGCGAGCGAAGCGCGAGGCAGCACCGTCCCTGCTATACGAAAGCCCCATCCAGCCCTGTGCCACCCGGGGGGTTCCAGGGTGCTGAGATGGCTGACATTTTGCTCCGCTCACGACGGTCACCGCGCCACACAAGAACAGCCCAAAAACAGGCCAAAACAGCCCAAAAACGGGCCAAAACTGGCCATTTTTGGCTGCGCGAGCGAGCGGCGAGCGGCGAACAGCGAGCGAAGCGAGAGGCAGCACCGTCCCTGCTATACGAAAGCCCCATCCAGCCCTGTGCCACCCGGGGGGTTCCAGGGTGCTGAGATGGCTGACGTTTTGCTCCGCTCACGACGGTCACCGCACCACGCAAGAACAGGCCAAAAACTGGCCAAAACAGCCCAAAAACGGGCCAAAACTGGCCATTTTTGGCTGCGCGAGCGAGCGGCGAGCGGCGAACAGCGAGCGAAGCGAGAGGCAGCACCGTCCCTGCTATACGAAAGCCCCATCCAGCCCTGTGCCACCCGGGGGGTTCCAGGGTGCTGAGATGGCTGACGTTTTGCTCCGCTCTCGACGGTCACCGCGCAATGCAAGAACAGGCCAAAAACTGGCCAAAACGGCCCAAAAACGGGCCAAAACTGGCCATTTTTGGCTGCGCGAGCGGCGAGCGGCGGACAGCGAGCGAAGCGAGAGGCAGCACCGTCCCTGCTATACGAAAGCCCCATCCAGCCCTGTGCCACCCGGGGGGTTCCAGGGTGCTGAGATGGCTGACGTTTTGCTCCGCTCTCGACGGTCACCGCGCAATGCAAGAACAGGCCAAAAACTGGCCAAAACGGCCCAAAAACGGGCCAAAACTGGCCATTTTTGGCTGCGCGAGCGAGCGGCGAGCGGCGGACAGCGAGCGAAGCGAGAGGCAGCACCGTCCCTGCTATACGAAAGCCCCATCCAGCCCTGTGCCACCCGGGGGGTTCCAGGGTGCTGAGATGGCTGACGTTTTGCTCCGCTCTCGACGGTCACCGCGCAATGCAAGAACAGGCCAAAAACTGGCCAAAACGGCCCAAAAACGGGCCAAAACTGGCCATTTTTGGCTGCACGAGCGAGCGGCGAGCGGCGGACAGCGAGCGAAGCGAGAGGCAGCACCGTCCCTGCTATACGAAAGCCCCATCCAGCCCTGTGCCACCCGGGGGGTTCCAGGGTGCTGAGATGGCTGACGTTTTGCTCCGCTCTCGACGGTCACCGCGCAATGCAAGAACAGGCCAAAAACTGGCCAAAACGGCCCAAAAACGGGCCAAAACTGGCCATTTTTGGCTGCACGAGCGAGCGGCGAGCGGCGGACAGCGAGCGAAGCGAGAGGCAGCACCGTCCCTGCTATACGAAAGCCCCATCCAGCCCTGTGCCACCCGGGGGGTTCCAGGGTGCTGAGATGGCTGACGTTTTGCTCCGCTCTCGACGGTCACCGCGCAATGCAAGAACAGGCCAAAAACTGGCCAAAACGGCCCAAAAACGGGCCAAAACTGGCCATTTTTGGCTGCACGAGCGAGCGGCGAGCGGCGGACAGCGAGCGAAGCGAGAGGCAGCACCGTCCCTGCTATACGAAAGCCCCATCCAGCCCTGTGCCACCCGGGGGGTTCCAGGGTGCTGAGATGGCTGACGTTTTGCTCCGCTCTCGACGGTCACCGCGCAATGCAAGAACAGGCCAAAAACTGGCCAAAACGGCCCAAAAACGGGCCAAAACTGGCCATTTTTGGCTGCACGAGCGAGCGGCGAGCGGCGGACAGCGAGCGAAGCGAGAGGCAGCACCGTCCCTGCTATACGAAAGCCCCATCCAGCCCTGTGCCACCCGGGGGGTTCCAGGGTGCTGAGATGGCTGACGTTTTGCTCCGCTCTCGACGGTCACCGCGCAATGCAAGAACAGGCCAAAAACTGGCCAAAACGGCCCAAAAACGGGCCAAAACTGGCCATTTTTGGCTGCGCGAGCGAGCGGCGAGCGGCGGACAGCGAGCGAAGCGAGAGGCAGCACCGTCCCTGCTATATACGAAAGCCCCATCCAGCCCTGTGCCACCCGGGGGGTTCCAGGGTGCTGAGATGGCTGACGTTTTGCTCCGCTCACGACGGTCACCGCACCACGCAAGAACGGACCAAAAACAGGCCAAAACAGCCCAAAAACGGGCCAAAACTGGTCATTTTTGGCTGCGCGAGCGAGCGGCGAGCGGCGAACAGCGAGCGAAGCGTGAGGCAGCACCGTCCCTGCTATACGAAAGCCCCATCCA
>NW_027020862.1:20000-27500 GCF_036884655.1 Musa acuminata AAA Group
GGGGGGTTCCAGGGTGCTGAGATGGCTGACGTTTTGCTCCGCTCTCGACGGTCACCGCGCAATGCAAGAACAGGCCAAAAACTGGCCAAAACGGCCCAAAAACGGGCCAAAACTGGCCATTTTTGGCTGCACGAGCGAGCGGCGAGCGGCGGACAGCGAGCGAAGCGAGAGGCAGCACCGTCCCTGCTATACGAAAGCCCCATCCAGCCCTGTGCCACCCGGGGGGTTCCAGGGTGCTGAGATGGCTGACGTTTTGCTCCGCTCTCGACGGTCACCGCGCAATGCAAGAACAGGCCAAAAACTGGCCAAAACGGCCCAAAAACGGGCCAAAACTGGCCATTTTTGGCTGCACGAGCGAGCGGCGAGCGGCGGACAGCGAGCGAAGCGAGAGGCAGCACCGTCCCTGCTATACGAAAGCCCCATCCAGCCCTGTGCCACCCGGGGGGTTCCAGGGTGCTGAGATGGCTGACGTTTTGCTCCGCTCTCGACGGTCACCGCGCAATGCAAGAACAGGCCAAAAACTGGCCAAAACGGCCCAAAAACGGGCCAAAACTGGCCATTTTTGGCTGCACGAGCGAGCGGCGAGCGGCGGACAGCGAGCGAAGCGAGAGGCAGCACCGTCCCTGCTATACGAAAGCCCCATCCAGCCCTGTGCCACCCGGGGGGTTCCAGGGTGCTGAGATGGCTGACGTTTTGCTCCGCTCTCGACGGTCACCGCGCAATGCAAGAACAGGCCAAAAACTGGCCAAAACGGCCCAAAAACGGGCCAAAACTGGCCATTTTTGGCTGCGCGAGCGAGCGGCGAGCGGCGGACAGCGAGCGAAGCGAGAGGCAGCACCGTCCCTGCTATACGAAAGCCCCATCCAGCCCTGTGCCACCCGGGGGGTTCCAGGGTGCTGAGATGGCTGACGTTTTGCTCCGCTCTCGACGGTCACCGCGCAATGCAAGAACAGGCCAAAAACTGGCCAAAACGGCCCAAAAACGGGCCAAAACTGGCCATTTTTGGCTGCACGAGCGAGCGGCGAGCGGCGGACAGCGAGCGAAGCGAGAGGCAGCACCGTCCCTGCTATACGAAAGCCCCATCCAGCCCTGTGCCACCCGGGGGGTTCCAGGGTGCTGAGATGGCTGACGTTTTGCTCCGCTCTCGACGGTCACCGCGCAATGCAAGAACAGGCCAAAAACTGGCCAAAACGGCCCAAAAACGGGCCAAAACTGGCCATTTTTGGCTGCACGAGCGAGCGGCGAGCGGCGGACAGCGAGCGAAGCGAGAGGCAGCACCGTCCCTGCTATACGAAAGCCCCATCCAGCCCTGTGCCACCCGGGGGGGTTCCAGGGTGCTGAGATGGCTGACGTTTTGCTCCGCTCTCGACGGTCACCGCGCAATGCAAGAACAGGCCAAAAACTGGCCAAAACGGCCCAAAAACGGGCCAAAACTGGCCATTTTTGGCTGCACGAGCGAGCGGCGAGCGGCGGACAGCGAGCGAAGCGAGAGGCAGCACCGTCCCTGCTATACGAAAGCCCCATCCAGCCCTGTGCCACCCGGGGGGTTCCAGGGTGCTGAGATGGCTGACGTTTTGCTCCGCTCTCGACGGTCACCGCGCAATGCAAGAACAGGCCAAAAACTGGCCAAAACGGCCCAAAAACGGGCCAAAACTGGCCATTTTTGGCTGCGCGAGCGAGCGGCGAGCGGCGGACAGCGAGCGAAGCGAGAGGCAGCACCGTCCCTGCTATACGAAAGCCCCATCCAGCCCTGTGCCACCCGGGGGGTTCCAGGGTGCTGAGATGGCTGACGTTTTGCTCCGCTCTCGACGGTCACCGCGCAATGCAAGAACAGGCCAAAAACTGGCCAAAACGGCCCAAAAACGGGCCAAAACTGGCCATTTTTGGCTGCACGAGCGAGCGGCGAGCGGCGGACAGCGAGCGAAGCGAGAGGCAGCACCGTCCCTGCTATACGAAAGCCCCATCCAGCCCTGTGCCACCCGGGGGGTTCCAGGGTGCTGAGATGGCTGACGTTTTGCTCCGCTCTCGACGGTCACCGCGCAATGCAAGAACAGGCCAAAAACTGGCCAAAACGGCCCAAAAACGGGCCAAAACTGGCCATTTTTGGCTGCACGAGCGAGCGGCGAGCGGCGGACAGCGAGCGAAGCGAGAGGCAGCACCGTCCCTGCTATACGAAAGCCCCATCCAGCCCTGTGCCACCCGGGGGGTTCCAGGGTGCTGAGATGGCTGACGTTTTGCTCCGCTCTCGACGGTCACCGCGCAATGCAAGAACAGGCCAAAAACTGGCCAAAACGGCCCAAAAACGGGCCAAAACTGGCCATTTTTGGCTGCACGAGCGAGCGGCGAGCGGCGGACAGCGAGCGAAGCGAGAGGCAGCACCGTCCCTGCTATACGAAAGCCCCATCCAGCCCTGTGCCACCCGGGGGGTTCCAGGGTGCTGAGATGGCTGACGTTTTGCTCCGCTCTCGACGGTCACCGCGCAATGCAAGAACAGGCCAAAAACTGGCCAAAACGGCCCAAAAACGGGCCAAAACTGGCCATTTTTGGCTGCACGAGCGAGCGGCGAGCGGCGGACAGCGAGCGAAGCGAGAGGCAGCACCGTCCCTGCTATACGAAAGCCCCATCCAGCCCTGTGCCACCCGGGGGGTTCCAGGGTGCTGAGATGGCTGACGTTTTGCTCCGCTCTCGACGGTCACCGCGCAATGCAAGAACAGGCCAAAAACTGGCCAAAACGGCCCAAAAACGGGCCAAAACTGGCCATTTTTGGCTGCACGAGCGAGCGGCGAGCGGCGGACAGCGAGCGAAGCGAGAGGCAGCACCGTCCCTGCTATACGAAAGCCCCATCCAGCCCTGTGCCACCCGGGGGGTTCCAGGGTGCTGAGATGGCTGACGTTTTGCTCCGCTCTCGACGGTCACCGCGCAATGCAAGAACAGGCCAAAAACTGGCCAAAACGGCCCAAAAACGGGCCAAAACTGGCCATTTTTGGCTGCACGAGCGAGCGGCGAGCGGCGGACAGCGAGCGAAGCGAGAGGCAGCACCGTCCCTGCTATACGAAAGCCCCATCCAGCCCTGTGCCACCCGGGGGGTTCCAGGGTGCTGAGATGGCTGACGTTTTGCTCCGCTCTCGACGGTCACCGCGCAATGCAAGAACAGGCCAAAAACTGGCCAAAACGGCCCAAAAACGGGCCAAAACTGGCCATTTTTGGCTGCGCGAGCGAGCGGCGAGCGGCGGACAGCGAGCGAAGCGAGAGGCAGCACCGTCCCTGCTATACGAAAGCCCCATCCAGCCCTGTGCCACCCGGGGGGTTCCAGGGTGCTGAGATGGCTGACGTTTTGCTCCGCTCTCGACGGTCACCGCGCAATGCAAGAACAGGCCAAAAACTGGCCAAAACGGCCCAAAAACGGGCCAAAACTGGCCATTTTTGGCTGCACGAGCGAGCGGCGAGCGGCGGACAGCGAGCGAAGCGAGAGGCAGCACCGTCCCTGCTATACGAAAGCCCCATCCAGCCCTGTGCCACCCGGGGGGTTCCAGGGTGCTGAGATGGCTGACGTTTTGCTCCGCTCTCGACGGTCACCGCGCAATGCAAGAACAGGCCAAAAACTGGCCAAAACGGCCCAAAAACGGGCCAAAACTGGCCATTTTTGGCTGCACGAGCGAGCGGCGAGCGGCGGACAGCGAGCGAAGCGAGAGGCAGCACCGTCCCTGCTATACGAAAGCCCCATCCAGCCCTGTGCCACCCGGGGGGGTTCCAGGGTGCTGAGATGGCTGACGTTTTGCTCCGCTCTCGACGGTCACCGCGCAATGCAAGAACAGGCCAAAAACTGGCCAAAACGGCCCAAAAACGGGCCAAAACTGGCCATTTTTGGCTGCACGAGCGAGCGGCGAGCGGCGGACAGCGAGCGAAGCGAGAGGCAGCACCGTCCCTGCTATACGAAAGCCCCATCCAGCCCTGTGCCACCCGGGGGGTTCCAGGGTGCTGAGATGGCTGACGTTTTGCTCCGCTCTCGACGGTCACCGCGCAATGCAAGAACAGGCCAAAAACTGGCCAAAACGGCCCAAAAACGGGCCAAAACTGGCCATTTTTGGCTGCGCGAGCGAGCGGCGAGCGGCGGACAGCGAGCGAAGCGAGAGGCAGCACCGTCCCTGCTATACGAAAGCCCCATCCAGCCCTGTGCCACCCGGGGGGTTCCAGGGTGCTGAGATGGCTGACGTTTTGCTCCGCTCTCGACGGTCACCGCGCAATGCAAGAACAGGCCAAAAACTGGCCAAAACGGCCCAAAAACGGGCCAAAACTGGCCATTTTTGGCTGCACGAGCGAGCGGCGAGCGGCGGACAGCGAGCGAAGCGAGAGGCAGCACCGTCCCTGCTATACGAAAGCCCCATCCAGCCCTGTGCCACCCGGGGGGTTCCAGGGTGCTGAGATGGCTGACGTTTTGCTCCGCTCTCGACGGTCACCGCGCAATGCAAGAACAGGCCAAAAACTGGCCAAAACGGCCCAAAAACGGGCCAAAACTGGCCATTTTTGGCTGCACGAGCGAGCGGCGAGCGGCGGACAGCGAGCGAAGCGAGAGGCAGCACCGTCCCTGCTATACGAAAGCCCCATCCAGCCCTGTGCCACCCGGGGGGTTCCAGGGTGCTGAGATGGCTGACGTTTTGCTCCGCTCTCGACGGTCACCGCGCAATGCAAGAACAGGCCAAAAACTGGCCAAAACGGCCCAAAAACGGGCCAAAACTGGCCATTTTTGGCTGCACGAGCGAGCGGCGAGCGGCGGACAGCGAGCGAAGCGAGAGGCAGCACCGTCCCTGCTATACGAAAGCCCCATCCAGCCCTGTGCCACCCGGGGGGTTCCAGGGTGCTGAGATGGCTGACGTTTTGCTCCGCTCTCGACGGTCACCGCGCAATGCAAGAACAGGCCAAAAACTGGCCAAAACGGCCCAAAAACGGGCCAAAACTGGCCATTTTTGGCTGCACGAGCGAGCGGCGAGCGGCGGACAGCGAGCGAAGCGAGAGGCAGCACCGTCCCTGCTATACGAAAGCCCCATCCAGCCCTGTGCCACCCGGGGGGTTCCAGGGTGCTGAGATGGCTGACGTTTTGCTCCGCTCTCGACGGTCACCGCGCAATGCAAGAACAGGCCAAAAACTGGCCAAAACGGCCCAAAAACGGGCCAAAACTGGCCATTTTTGGCTGCACGAGCGAGCGGCGAGCGGCGGACAGCGAGCGAAGCGAGAGGCAGCACCGTCCCTGCTATACGAAAGCCCCATCCAGCCCTGTGCCACCCGGGGGGTTCCAGGGTGCTGAGATGGCTGACGTTTTGCTCCGCTCTCGACGGTCACCGCGCAATGCAAGAACAGGCCAAAAACTGGCCAAAACGGCCCAAAAACGGGCCAAAACTGGCCATTTTTGGCTGCACGAGCGAGCGGCGAGCGGCGGACAGCGAGCGAAGCGAGAGGCAGCACCGTCCCTGCTATACGAAAGCCCCATCCAGCCCTGTGCCACCCGGGGGGTTCCAGGGTGCTGAGATGGCTGACGTTTTGCTCCGCTCTCGACGGTCACCGCGCAATGCAAGAACAGGCCAAAAACTGGCCAAAACGGCCCAAAAACGGGCCAAAACTGGCCATTTTTGGCTGCACGAGCGAGCGGCGAGCGGCGGACAGCGAGCGAAGCGAGAGGCAGCACCGTCCCTGCTATACGAAAGCCCCATCCAGCCCTGTGCCACCCGGGGGGTTCCAGGGTGCTGAGATGGCTGACGTTTTGCTCCGCTCTCGACGGTCACCGCGCAATGCAAGAACAGGCCAAAAACTGGCCAAAACGGCCCAAAAACGGGCCAAAACTGGCCATTTTTGGCTGCACGAGCGAGCGGCGAGCGGCGGACAGCGAGCGAAGCGAGAGGCAGCACCGTCCCTGCTATACGAAAGCCCCATCCAGCCCTGTGCCACCCGGGGGGTTCCAGGGTGCTGAGATGGCTGACGTTTTGCTCCGCTCTCGACGGTCACCGCGCAATGCAAGAACAGGCCAAAAACTGGCCAAAACGGCCCAAAAACGGGCCAAAACTGGCCATTTTTGGCTGCACGAGCGAGCGGCGAGCGGCGGACAGCGAGCGAAGCGAGAGGCAGCACCGTCCCTGCTATACGAAAGCCCCATCCAGCCCTGTGCCACCCGGGGGGTTCCAGGGTGCTGAGATGGCTGACGTTTTGCTCCGCTCTCGACGGTCACCGCGCAATGCAAGAACAGGCCAAAAACTGGCCAAAACGGCCCAAAAACGGGCCAAAACTGGCCATTTTTGGCTGCACGAGCGAGCGGCGAGCGGCGGACAGCGAGCGAAGCGAGAGGCAGCACCGTCCCTGCTATACGAAAGCCCCATCCAGCCCTGTGCCACCCGGGGGGTTCCAGGGTGCTGAGATGGCTGACGTTTTGCTCCGCTCTCGACGGTCACCGCGCAATGCAAGAACAGGCCAAAAACTGGCTAAAACGGCCCAAAAACGGGCCAAAACTGGCCATTTTTGGCTGCGCGAGCGAGCGGCGAGCGGCGGACAGCGAGCGAAGCGAGAGGCAGCACCGTCCCTGCTATATACGAAAGCCCCATCCAGCCCTGTGCCACCCGGGGGGTTCCAGGGTGCTGAGATGGCTGACGTTTTGCTCCGCTCACGACGGTCACCGCACCACGCAAGAACGGACCATAAACAGGCCAAAACAGCCCAAAAACGGGCCAAAACTGGTCATTTTTGGCTGCGCGAGCGAGCGGCGAGCGGCGAACAGCGAGCGAAGCGTGAGGCAGCACCGTCCCTGCTATACGAAAGCCCCATCCAGCCCTGTGCCACCCGGGGGGTTCCAGGGTGCTGAGATGGCTGACGTTTTGCTCCGCTCACGACGGTCACCGCGCCATGCAAGAACGGACCAAAAACAGGCCAAAACAGCCCAAAAACGGGCCAAAACTGGCCATTTTTGGCTGAGCGAGCGAGCGGTGAGCGGCGAACAGCGAGCGAAGCGAGAGGCAGCACCGTCCCTGCTATACGAAAGCCCCATCCAGCCCTGTGCCACCCGGGGGGTTCCAGGGTGCTGAGATGGCTGACGTTTTGCTCCGCTCACGACGGTCGCCGTGCCACGCAAGAACGGACCAAAAACAGGCCAAAACAGCCCAAAAACGGGCCAAAACTGGCCATTTTAGGTTGCGCGAGCGAGCGGCGAGCGGCGAACAGCGAGCGAAGCGTGAGGCAGCACCGTCCCTGCTATACGAAAGCCCCATCCAGCCCTGTGCCACCCGGGGGGTTCCAAGGTGCTGAGATGGCTGACGTTTTGCTCCGCTCACGACGGTCACCGCGCCACGCCAGAACAGACCAAAAACAGGCCAAAACAGCCCAAAAACGGGCCAAAACTGGCCATTTTTGGCTGCGCGAGCGAGCGGCGAGCGGCGAACAGCGAGCGAAGCGAGAAGCAGCACCGTCCATGCTATACGAAAGCCCAATCTAGCAAAGAACAGCCCAAAAGGAGGCAAAAAC
>NW_027020862.1:37500-40000 GCF_036884655.1 Musa acuminata AAA Group
TTTTGCTCCGCTCTCGACGGTCACCGCGCAATGCAAGAACAGGCCAAAAACTGGCCAAAACGGCCCAAAAACGGGCCAAAACTGGCCATTTTTGGCTGCGCGAGCGAGCGGCGAGCGGCGGACAGCGAGCGAAGCGAGAGGCAGCACCGTCCCTGCTATACGAAAGCCCCATCCAGCCCTGTGCCACCCGGGGGGTTCCAGGGTGCTGAGATGGCTGACGTTTTGCTCCGCTCTCGACGGTCACCGCGCAATGCAAGAACAGGCCAAAAACTGGCCAAAACGGCCCAAAAACGGGCCAAAACTGGCCATTTTTGGCTGCACGAGCGAGCGGCGAGCGGCGGACAGCGAGCGAAGCGAGAGGCAGCACCGTCCCTGCTATACGAAAGCCCCATCCAGCCCTGTGCCACCCGGGGGGTTCCAGGGTGCTGAGATGGCTGACGTTTTGCTCCGCTCTCGACGGTCACCGCGCAATGCAAGAACAGGCCAAAAACTGGCCAAAACGGCCCAAAAACGGGCCAAAACTGGCCATTTTTGGCTGCACGAGCGAGCGGCGAGCGGCGGACAGCGAGCGAAGCGAGAGGCAGCACCGTCCCTGCTATACGAAAGCCCCATCCAGCCCTGTGCCACCCGGGGGGGGTTCCAGGGTGCTGAGATGGCTGACGTTTTGCTCCGCTCTCGACGGTCACCGCGCAATGCAAGAACAGGCCAAAAACTGGCCAAAACGGCCCAAAAACGGGCCAAAACTGGCCATTTTTGGCTGCACGAGCGAGCGGCGAGCGGCGGACAGCGAGCGAAGCGAGAGGCAGCACCGTCCCTGCTATACGAAAGCCCCATCCAGCCCTGTGCCACCCGGGGGGTTCCAGGGTGCTGAGATGGCTGACGTTTTGCTCCGCTCTCGACGGTCACCGCGCAATGCAAGAACAGGCCAAAAACTGGCCAAAACGGCCCAAAAACGGGCCAAAACTGGCCATTTTTGGCTGCGCGAGCGAGCGGCGAGCGGCGGACAGCGAGCGAAGCGAGAGGCAGCACCGTCCCTGCTATACGAAAGCCCCATCCAGCCCTGTGCCACCCGGGGGGTTCCAGGGTGCTGAGATGGCTGACGTTTTGCTCCGCTCTCGACGGTCACCGCGCAATGCAAGAACAGGCCAAAAACTGGCCAAAACGGCCCAAAAACGGGCCAAAACTGGCCATTTTTGGCTGCACGAGCGAGCGGCGAGCGGCGGACAGCGAGCGAAGCGAGAGGCAGCACCGTCCCTGCTATACGAAAGCCCCATCCAGCCCTGTGCCACCCGGGGGGTTCCAGGGTGCTGAGATGGCTGACGTTTTGCTCCGCTCTCGACGGTCACCGCGCAATGCAAGAACAGGCCAAAAACTGGCCAAAACGGCCCAAAAACGGGCCAAAACTGGCCATTTTTGGCTGCACGAGCGAGCGGCGAGCGGCGGACAGCGAGCGAAGCGAGAGGCAGCACCGTCCCTGCTATACGAAAGCCCCATCCAGCCCTGTGCCACCCGGGGGGTTCCAGGGTGCTGAGATGGCTGACGTTTTGCTCCGCTCTCGACGGTCACCGCGCAATGCAAGAACAGGCCAAAAACTGGCCAAAACGGCCCAAAAACGGGCCAAAACTGGCCATTTTTGGCTGCACGAGCGAGCGGCGAGCGGCGGACAGCGAGCGAAGCGAGAGGCAGCACCGTCCCTGCTATACGAAAGCCCCATCCAGCCCTGTGCCACCCGGGGGGTTCCAGGGTGCTGAGATGGCTGACGTTTTGCTCCGCTCTCGACGGTCACCGCGCAATGCAAGAACAGGCCAAAAACTGGCCAAAACGGCCCAAAAACGGGCCAAAACTGGCCATTTTTGGCTGCACGAGCGAGCGGCGAGCGGCGGACAGCGAGCGAAGCGAGAGGCAGCACCGTCCCTGCTATACGAAAGCCCCATCCAGCCCTGTGCCACCCGGGGGGTTCCAGGGTGCTGAGATGGCTGACGTTTTGCTCCGCTCTCGACGGTCACCGCGCAATGCAAGAACAGGCCAAAAACTGGCCAAAACGGCCCAAAAACGGGCCAAAACTGGCCATTTTTGGCTGCACGAGCGAGCGGCGAGCGGCGGACAGCGAGCGAAGCGAGAGGCAGCACCGTCCCTGCTATACGAAAGCCCCATCCAGCCCTGTGCCACCCGGGGGGTTCCAGGGTGCTGAGATGGCTGACGTTTTGCTCCGCTCTCGACGGTCACCGCGCAATGCAAGAACAGGCCAAAAACTGGCCAAAACGGCCCAAAAACGGGCCAAAACTGGCCATTTTTGGCTGCACGAGCGAGCGGCGAGCGGCGGACAGCGAGCGAAGCGAGAGGCAGCACCGTCCCTGCTATACGAAAGCCCCATCCAGCCCTGTGCCACCCGGGGGGTTCCAGGGTGCTGAGATGGCTGACGTTTTGCTCCGCTCTCGACGGTCACCGCGCAATGCAAGAACAGGCCAAAAACTGGCCAAAACGGCCCAAAAACGGGCCA
>NW_027020862.1:50000-55000 GCF_036884655.1 Musa acuminata AAA Group
CCATTTTTGGCTGCGCGAGCGAGCAGCGAGCGGCGGACAGCGAGCGAAGCGAGAGGCAGCACCGTCCCTGCTATACGAAAGCCCCATCCAGCCCTGTGCCACCGGGGGGTTCCAGGGTGCTGAGATGGCTGTTTTGCTCCGCTCACGACGGTCGCCGCGGCACGCAAGAACAGGCCAAAAACTGCCAAAACAGCCCAAAAACGGGCCAAAACTGGCCATTTTTTGCTGCGCGAGCGAGCGGAGCGGCGAACAGCGAGCGAAGCGCGAGGCAGCACCGTCCTGCTATACGAAAGCCCCATCCAGCCCTGTGCCACCCGGGGGGTTCCAGGGTGCTGAGATGCGCTGACATTTTGCTCCGCTCACGACGGTCACCGCGCCACACAAGAACAGCCCAAAAAACAGGCCAAAACAGCCCAAAAACGGGCCAAAACTGGCCATTTTTGGCTGCGCGAGCGAGCGGCGAGCGGCGAACAGCGAGCGAAGCGAGAGGCAGCACCGTCCCTGCTATACGAAAGCCCCCATCCAGCCCTGTGCCACCCGGGGGGTTCCAGGGTGCTGAGATGGCTGACGTTTTGCTCCGCTCACGACGGTCACCGCACCACGCAAGAACAGCCAAAAACTGGCCAAAACAGCCCAAAAACGGGCCAAAACTGGCCATTTTTGGCTTGCGCGAGCGAGCGGCGAGCGGCGAACAGCGAGCGAAGCGAGAGGCAGCACCGTCCCTGCTATACGAAAGCCCCATCCAGCCCTGTGCCACCCGGGGGGTTCCAGGGTGCTGAGATGGCTGACGTTTTTGCTCCGCTCTCGACGGTCACCGCGCAATGCAAGAACAGTCCAAAAACTGGCCAAAACGGCCCAAAAACGGGCCAAAACTGGCCATTTTTGGCTGCGCGAGCGGCGAGCGGCGGACAGCGAGCGAAGCGAGAGGCTAGCACCGTCCCTGCTATACGAAAGCCCCATCCAGCCCTGTGCCACCCGGGGGGTTCCAGGGTGCTGAGATGGCTGACGTTTTGCTCCGCTCTCGACGGTCACCGCGCAATGCAAGAACAGGCCAAAAACTGGCCAAAACGGCCCAAAAACGGGCCAAAACTGGCCATTTTTGGCTGCGCGAGCGAGCGGCGAGCGGCGGACAGCGAGCGAAGCGAGAGGCAGCACCGTCCCTGCTATACGAAAGCCCCATCCAGCCCTGTGCCACCCGGGGGGTTCCAGGGTGCTGAGATGGCTGACGTTTTGCTCCGCTCTCGACGGTCACCGCGCAATGCAAGAACACTGCCAAAAACTGGCCAAACGGCCCAAAAACGGGCCAAAACTGGCCATTTTTGGCTGCACGAGCGAGCGGCGAGCGGCGGACAGCGAGCGAAGCGAGAGGCAGCACCGTCCCTGCTATACGAAAGCCCCATCCAGCCCTGTGCCACCCGGGGGGTTCCAGGGGTGCTGAGATGGCTGACGTTTTGCTCCGCTCTCGACGGTCACCGCGCAATGCAAGAACAGGCCAAAAACTGGCCAAAACGGCCCAAAAACGGGCCAAAACTGGCCATTTTTGGCTGCACGAGCGAGCGGCGAGCGGCGGACAGCGAGCGAAGCGAGAGGCAGCACCGTCCCTGCTATACGAAAGCCCCATCCAGCCCTGTGCCACCCGGGGGGGTTCCAGGGTGCTGAGAGGCTGACGTTTTGCTCCGCTCTCGACGGTCACCGCGCAATGCAAGAACAGGCCAAAAACTGGCCAAAACGGCCCAAAAACGGGCCAAAACTGGCCATTTTTGGCTGCACGAGCGAGCGGCGAGCGGCGGACAGCGAGCGAAGCGAGAGGCAGCACCGTCCCTGCTATACGAAAGCCCCATCCAGCCCTGTGCCACCCGGGGGGTTCCAGGGTGCTGAGATGGCTGACGTTTTGCTCCGCTCTCGACGGTCACCGCGCAATGCAAGAACAGGCCAAAAACTGGCCAAAACGGCCCAAAAACGGGCCAAAACTGGCCATTTTTGGCTGCGCGAGCGAGCGGCGAGCGGCGGACAGCGAGCGAAGCGAGAGGGCAGCACGTCCCTGCTATACGAAAGCCCCATCCAGCCCTGTGCCACCCGGGGGGTTCCAGGGTGCTGAGATGGCTGACGTTTTGCTCCGCTCTCGACGGTCACCGCGCAATGCAAGAACAGGCCAAAAACTGGCCAAAACGGCCCAAAAACGGGCCAAAACTGGCCATTTTTGGCTGCACGAGCGAGCGGCGAGCGGCGGACAGCGAGCGAAGCGAGAGGCAGCACCGTCCCTGCTATACGAAAGCCCCATCCAGCCCTGTGCCACCCGGGGGGTTCCAGGGTGCTGAGATGGCTGACGTTTTGCTCCGCTCGACGGTCACCGCGCAATGCAAGAACAGGCCAAAAACTGGCCAAAACGGCCCAAAAACGGGCAAAAACTGGCCATTTTTGGCTGCACGAGCGAGCGGCGAGCGGCGGACAGCGAGCGAAGCGAGAGGCAGCACCGTCCCTGCTATACGAAAGCCCCATCCAGCCCTGTGCCACCCGGGGGGGGTTCCAGGGTGCTGAGATGGCTGACGTTTTGCTCCGCTCTCGACGGTCACCGCGCAATGCAAGAACAGGCCAAAAACTGGCCAAAACGGCCCAAAAACGGGCCAAAACTGGCCATTTTTGGCTGCACGAGCGAGCGGCGAGCGGCGGACAGCGAGCGAAGCGAGAGGCAGCACCGTCCCTGCTATACGAAAGCCCCATCCAGCCCTGTGCCACCCGGGGGTTCCAGGGTGCTGAGATGGCTGACGTTTTGCTCCGCTCTCGACGGTCACCGCGCAATGCAAGAACAGGCCAAAAACTGGCCAAAACGGCCCAAAAACGGGCCAAAACTGGCCATTTTTGGCTGCGCGAGCGAGCGGCGAGCGGCGGGACAGCGAGCGAAGCGAGAGGCAGCACCGTCCCTGCTATACGAAAGCCCCATCCAGCCCTGTGCCACCCGGGGGGTTCCAGGGTGCTGAGATGGCTGACGTTTTGCTCCGCTCTCGACGGTCACCGCGCAATGCAAGAACAGGCCAAAAACTGTCCAAAACGGCCCAAAAACGGGCCAAAACTGGCCATTTTTGGCTGCACGAGCGAGCGGCGAGCGGCGGACAGCGAGCGAAGCGAGAGGCAGCACCGTCCCTGCTATACGAAAGCCCCAATCCAGCCCTGTGCCACCCGGGGGGTTCCAGGGTGCTGAGATGGCTGACGTTTTGCTCCGCTCTCGACGGTCACCGCGCAATGCAAGAACAGGCCAAAAACTGGCCAAAACGGCCCAAAAACGGGCCAAAACTGGCCATTTTTGGCTGCACGAGCGAGCGGCGAGCGGCGGACAGCGAGCGAAGCGAGAGGCAGCACCGTCCCTGCTATACGAAAGCCCCATCCAGCCCTGTGCCACCCGGGGGGTTCCAGGGTGCTGAGATGGCTGACGTTTGCTCCGCTCTCGGACGGTCACCGCGCAATGCCAGAACAGGCCAAAAACTGGCCAAAACGGCCCAAAAACGGGCCAAAACTGGCCATTTTTGGCTGCACGAGCGAGCGGCGATCGGCGGACAGCGAGCGAAGCGAGAGGCAGCACCGTCCCTGCTATACGAAAGCCCCATCCAGCCCTGTGCCACCCGGGGGGTTCCAGGGTGCTGAGATGGCTGACGTTTTGCTCCGCTCTCGACGGTCACCGCGCAATGCAAGAACAGGCCAAAAACTGGCCAAAACGGCCCAAAAACGGGCCAAAACTGGCATTTTTGGCTGCACGAGCGAGCGGCGAGCGGCGGACAGCGAGCGAAGCGAGAGGCAGCACCGTCCCTGCTATACGAAAGCCCCATCCAGCCCTGTGCCACCGCGGGGGTTCCAGGGTGCTGAGATGGCTGACGTTTTGCTCCGCTCTCGACGGTCACCGCGCAATGCAAGAACAGGCCAAAAACTGGCCAAAACGGCCCAAAAAACGGGCCAAAACTGGCCATTTTTGGCTGCACGAGCGAGCGGCGAGCGGCGGACAGCGAGCGAAGCGAGAGGCAGCACCGTCCCTGCTATACGAAAGCCCCATCCAGCCCTGTGCCACCCGGGGGGTTCCAGGGTGCTGAGATGGCTGACGTTTTGCTCCGCTTCGACGGTCACCGCGCAATGCAAGAACAGGCCAAAAACTGGCCCAAAACGGCCCAAAAACGGGCCAAAACTGGCCATTTTTGGCTGCACGAGCGTAGCGGGCGAGCGGCGGACAGCGAGCGAAGCGAGAGGCAGCACCGTCCCTGCTATACGAAAGCCCCATCCAGCCCTGTGCCACCCGGGGGGTTCCAGGGTGCTGAGATGGCTGACGTTTTGCTCCGCTCTCGACGGTCACCGCGCAATGCAAGAACAGGCCAAAAACTGGCCAAAACGGCCCAAAAACGGGCCAAAACTGGCATTTTTGGCTGCACGAGCGAGCGGCGAGCGGCGGACAGCGAGAAGCGAGAGGCAGCACGTCCCTGCTATACGAAAGCCCCATCCAGCCCTGTGCCACCCGGGGGGTTCCAGGGTGCTGAGATGGCTGACGTTTTGCTCCGCTCTCGACGGTCACCGCGCAATGCAAGAACAGGCCAAAAACTGGCCAAAAACGGCCCAAAAACGGGCCAAAACTGGCCATTTTTGGCTGCACGAGCGAGCGGCGAGCGGCGGACAGCGAGCGAAGCGAGAGGCAGCACCGTCCCTGCTATACGAAAGCCCCATCCAGCCCTGTGCCACCCGGGGGGTTCCAGGGTGCTGAGATGGCTGACGTTTTGCTCCGCTCTCGACGGTCACCGCGCAATGCAAGAACAGGCCAAAAAACTGGCCAAAACGGCCCAAAAACGGGCCAAAACTGGCCATTTTTGGCTGCACGAGCGAGCGGCGAGCGGCGGACAGCGAGCGAAGCGAGAGGCAGCACCGTCCCTGCTATACGAAAGCCCCATCCAGCCCTGTGCCACCCGGGGGGTTCCAGGGTGCTGAGATGGCTGACGTTTTGCTCCGCTCGACGGTCACCGCGCAAT
>NW_027020862.1:65000-67500 GCF_036884655.1 Musa acuminata AAA Group
CAAAACAGCCCAAAAACGGGCCAAAACTGGCCATTTTTGGCTGCGCGAGCGAGCGGCGAGCGGCGAACAGCGAGCGAAGCGAGAGGCAGCACCGTCCCTGCTATACGAAAGCCCCATCCAGCCCTGTGCCACCCGGGGGGTTCCAGGGTGCTGAGATGGCTGACGTTTTGCTCCGCTCTCGACGGTCACCGCGCAATGCAAGAACAGGCCAAAAACTGGCCAAAACGGCCCAAAAACGGGCCAAAACTGGCCATTTTTGGCTGCGCGAGCGGCGAGCGGCGGACAGCGAGCGAAGCGAGAGGCAGCACCGTCCCTGCTATACGAAAGCCCCATCCAGCCCTGTGCCACCCGGGGGGTTCCAGGGTGCTGAGATGGCTGACGTTTTGCTCCGCTCTCGACGGTCACCGCGCAATGCAAGAACAGGCCAAAAACTGGCCAAAACGGCCCAAAAACGGGCCAAAACTGGCCATTTTTGGCTGCGCGAGCGAGTGGCGAGCGGCGGACAGCGAGCGAAGCGAGAGGCAGCACCGTCCCTGCTATACGAAAGCCCCATCCAGCCCTGTGCCACCCGGGGGGTTCCAGGGTGCTGAGATGGCTGACGTTTTGCTCCGCTCTCGACGGTCACCGCGCAATGCAAGAACAGGCCAAAAACTGGCCAAAACGGCCCAAAAACGGGCCAAAACTGGCCATTTTTGGCTGCACGAGCGAGCGGCGAGCGGCGGACAGCGAGCGAAGCGAGAGGCAGCACCGTCCCTGCTATACGAAAGCCCCATCCAGCCCTGTGCCACCCGGGGGGTTCCAGGGTGCTGAGATGGCTGACGTTTTGCTCCGCTCTCGACGGTCACCGCGCAATGCAAGAACAGGCCAAAAACTGGCCAAAACGGCCCAAAAACGGGCCAAAACTGGCCATTTTTGGCTGCACGAGCGAGCGGCGAGCGGCGGACAGCGAGCGAAGCGAGAGGCAGCACCGTCCCTGCTATACGAAAGCCCCATCCAGCCCTGTGCCACCCGGGGGGTTCCAGGGTGCTGAGATGGCTGACGTTTTGCTCCGCTCTCGACGGTCACCGCGCAATGCAAGAACAGGCCAAAAACTGGCCAAAACGGCCCAAAAACGGGCCAAAACTGGCCATTTTTGGCTGCACGAGCGAGCGGCGAGCGGCGGACAGCGAGCGAAGCGAGAGGCAGCACCGTCCCTGCTATACGAAAGCCCCATCCAGCCCTGTGCCACCCGGGGGGTTCCAGGGTGCTGAGATGGCTGACGTTTTGCTCCGCTCTCGACGGTCACCGCGCAATGCAAGAACAGGCCAAAAACTGGCCAAAACGGCCCAAAAACGGGCCAAAACTGGCCATTTTTGGCTGCACGAGCGAGCGGCGAGCGGCGGACAGCGAGCGAAGCGAGAGGCAGCACCGTCCCTGCTATACGAAAGCCCCATCCAGCCCTGTGCCACCCGGGGGGTTCCAGGGTGCTGAGATGGCTGACGTTTTGCTCCGCTCTCGACGGTCACCGCGCAATGCAAGAACAGGCCAAAAACTGGCCAAAACGGCCCAAAAACGGGCCAAAACTGGCCATTTTTGGCTGCGCGAGCGAGCGGCGAGCGGCGGACAGCGAGCGAAGCGAGAGGCAGCACCGTCCCTGCTATATACGAAAGCCCCATCCAGCCCTGTGCCACCCGGGGGGTTCCAGGGTGCTGAGATGGCTGACGTTTTGCTCCGCTCACGACGGTCACCGCACCACGCAAGAACGGACCATAAACAGGCCAAAACAGCCCAAAAACGGGCCAAAACTGGTCATTTTTGGCTGCGCGAGCGAGCGGCGAGCGGCGAACAGCGAGCGAAGCGTGAGGCAGCACCGTCCCTGCTATACGAAAGCCCCATCCAGCCCTGTGCCACCCGGGGGGTTCCAGGGTGCTGAGATGGCTGACGTTTTGCTCCGCTCACGACGGTCACCGCGCCATGCAAGAACGGACCAAAAACAGGCCAAAACAGCCCAAAAACGGGCCAAAACTGGCCATTTTTGGCTGAGCGAGCGAGCGGTGAGCGGCGAACAGCGAGCGAAGCGAGAGGCAGCACCGTCCCTGCTATACGAAAGCCCCATCCAGCCCTGTGCCACCCGGGGGGTTCCAGGGTGCTGAGATGGCTGACGTTTTGCTCCGCTCACGACGGTCGCCGTGCCACGCAAGAACGGACCAAAAACAGGCCAAAACAGCCCAAAAACGGGCCAAAACTGGCCATTTTAGGTTGCGCGAGCGAGCGGCGAGCGGCGAACAGCGAGCGAAGCGTGAGGCAGCACCGTCCCTGCTATACGAAAGCCCCATCCAGCCCTGTGCCACCCGGGGGGTTCCAAGGTGCTGAGATGGCTGACGTTTTGCTCCGCTCACGACGGTCACCGCGCCACGCCAGAACAGACCAAAAACAGGCCAAAACAGCCCAAAAACGGGCCAAAACTGGCCATTTTTGGCTGCGCGAGCGAGCGGCGAGCGGCGAACAGCGAGCGAAGCGA
>NW_027020862.1:77500-80000 GCF_036884655.1 Musa acuminata AAA Group
CGAAAGCCCCATCCAGCCCTGTGCCACCCGGGGGGTTCCAGGGTGCTGAGATGGCTGACGTTTTGCTCCGCTCTCGACGGTCACCGCGCAATGCAAGAACAGGCCAAAAACTGGCCAAAACGGCCCAAAAACGGGCCAAAACTGGCCATTTTTGGCTGCACGAGCGAGCGGCGAGCGGCGGACAGCGAGCGAAGCGAGAGGCAGCACCGTCCCTGCTATACGAAAGCCCCATCCAGCCCTGTGCCACCCGGGGGGTTCCAGGGTGCTGAGATGGCTGACGTTTTGCTCCGCTCTCGACGGTCACCGCGCAATGCAAGAACAGGCCAAAAACTGGCCAAAACGGCCCAAAAACGGGCCAAAACTGGCCATTTTTGGCTGCACGAGCGAGCGGCGAGCGGCGGACAGCGAGCGAAGCGAGAGGCAGCACCGTCCCTGCTATACGAAAGCCCCATCCAGCCCTGTGCCACCCGGGGGGGTTCCAGGGTGCTGAGATGGCTGACGTTTTGCTCCGCTCTCGACGGTCACCGCGCAATGCAAGAACAGGCCAAAAACTGGCCAAAACGGCCCAAAAACGGGCCAAAACTGGCCATTTTTGGCTGCACGAGCGAGCGGCGAGCGGCGGACAGCGAGCGAAGCGAGAGGCAGCACCGTCCCTGCTATACGAAAGCCCCATCCAGCCCTGTGCCACCCGGGGGGTTCCAGGGTGCTGAGATGGCTGACGTTTTGCTCCGCTCTCGACGGTCACCGCGCAATGCAAGAACAGGCCAAAAACTGGCCAAAACGGCCCAAAAACGGGCCAAAACTGGCCATTTTTGGCTGCAGCGAGCGAGCGGCGAGCGGCGGACAGCGAGCGAAGCGAGAGGCAGCACCGTCCCTGCTATACGAAAGCCCCATCCAGCCCTGTGCCACCCGGGGGGTTCCAGGGTGCTGAGATGGCTGACGTTTTGCTCCGCTCTCGACGGTCACCGCGCAATGCAAGAACAGGCCAAAAACTGGCCAAAACGGCCCAAAAACGGGCCAAAACTGGCCATTTTTGGCTGCACGAGCGAGCGGCGAGCGGCGGACAGCGAGCGAAGCGAGAGGCAGCACCGTCCCTGCTATACGAAAGCCCCATCCAGCCCTGTGCCACCCGGGGGGTTCCAGGGTGCTGAGATGGCTGACGTTTTGCTCCGCTCTCGACGGTCACCGCGCAATGCAAGAACAGGCCAAAAACTGGCCAAAACGGCCCAAAAACGGGCCAAAACTGGCCATTTTTGGCTGCACGAGCGAGCGGCGAGCGGCGGACAGCGAGCGAAGCGAGAGGCAGCACCGTCCCTGCTATACGAAAGCCCCATCCAGCCCTGTGCCACCCGGGGGGTTCCAGGGTGCTGAGATGGCTGACGTTTTGCTCCGCTCTCGACGGTCACCGCGCAATGCAAGAACAGGCCAAAAACTGGCCAAAACGGCCCAAAAACGGGCCAAAACTGGCCATTTTTGGCTGCACGAGCGAGCGGCGAGCGGCGGACAGCGAGCGAAGCGAGAGGCAGCACCGTCCCTGCTATACGAAAGCCCCATCCAGCCCTGTGCCACCCGGGGGGTTCCAGGGTGCTGAGATGGCTGACGTTTTGCTCCGCTCTCGACGGTCACCGCGCAATGCAAGAACAGGCCAAAAACTGGCCAAAACGGCCCAAAAACGGGCCAAAACTGGCCATTTTTGGCTGCACGAGCGAGCGGCGAGCGGCGGACAGCGAGCGAAGCGAGAGGCAGCACCGTCCCTGCTATACGAAAGCCCCATCCAGCCCTGTGCCACCCGGGGGGTTCCAGGGTGCTGAGATGGCTGACGTTTTGCTCCGCTCTCGACGGTCACCGCGCAATGCAAGAACAGGCCAAAAACTGGCCAAAACGGCCCAAAAACGGGCCAAAACTGGCCATTTTTGGCTGCACGAGCGAGCGGCGAGCGGCGGACAGCGAGCGAAGCGAGAGGCAGCACCGTCCCTGCTATACGAAAGCCCCATCCAGCCCTGTGCCACCCGGGGGGTTCCAGGGT
This sequence comes from Musa acuminata AAA Group, assembly GCF_036884655.1. Lineage (NCBI taxonomy): Eukaryota > Viridiplantae > Streptophyta > Magnoliopsida > Zingiberales > Musaceae > Musa > Musa acuminata. The sequence continues at coordinate 79,527 of NW_027020862.1, forward strand.
GCTGAGATGGCTGACGTTTTGCTCCGCTCTCGACGGTCACCGCGCAATGCAAGAACAGGCCAAAAACTGGCCAAAACGGCCCAAAAACGGGCCAAAACTGGCCATTTTTGGCTGCACGAGCGAGCGGCGAGCGGCGGACAGCGAGCGAAGCGAGAGGCAGCACCGTCCCTGCTATACGAAAGCCCCATCCAGCCCTGTGCCACCCGGGGGGTTCCAGGGTGCTGAGATGGCTGACGTTTTGCTCCGCTCTCGACGGTCACCGCGCAATGCAAGAACAGGCCAAAAACTGGCCAAAACGGCCCAAAAACGGGCCAAAACTGGCCATTTTTGGCTGCACGAGCGAGCGGCGAGCGGCGGACAGCGAGCGAAGCGAGAGGCAGCACCGTCCCTGCTATACGAAAGCCCCATCCAGCCCTGTGCCACCCGGGGGGTTCCAGGGTGCTGAGATGGCTGACGTTTTGCTCCGCTCTCGAC
>NW_027020862.1:90000-95000 GCF_036884655.1 Musa acuminata AAA Group
GGCACGCAAGAACAGGCCAAAAACTGGCCAAAACAGCCCAAAAACGGGCCAAAACTGGCCATTTTTTGCTGCGCGAGCGAGCGGAGAGCGGCGAACAGCGAGCGAAGCGCGAGGCAGCACCGTCCCTGCTATACGAAAGCCCCATCCAGCCCTGTGCCACCCGGGGGGTTCCAGGGTGCTGAGATGGCTGACATTTTGCTCCGCTCACGACGGTCACCGCGCCACACAAGAACAGCCCAAAAACAGGCCAAAACAGCCCAAAAACGGGCCAAAACTGGCCATTTTTGGCTGCGCGAGCGAGCGGCGAGCGGCGAACAGCGAGCGAAGCGAGAGGCAGCACCGTCCCTGCTATACGAAAGCCCCATCCAGCCCTGTGCCACCCGGGGGGTTCCAGGGTGCTGAGATGGCTGACGTTTTGCTCCGCTCACGACGGTCACCGCACCACGCAAGAACAGGCCAAAAACTGGCCAAAACAGCCCAAAAACGGGCCAAAACTGGCCATTTTTGGCTGCGCGAGCGAGCGGCGAGCGGCGAACAGCGAGCGAAGCGAGAGGCAGCACCGTCCCTGCTATACGAAAGCCCCATCCAGCCCTGTGCCACCCGGGGGGTTCCAGGGTGCTGAGATGGCTGACGTTTTGCTCCGCTCTCGACGGTCACCGCGCAATGCAAGAACAGGCCAAAAACTGGCCAAAACGGCCCAAAAACGGGCCAAAACTGGCCATTTTTGGCTGCGCGAGCGGCGAGCGGCGGACAGCGAGCGAAGCGAGAGGCAGCACCGTCCCTGCTATACGAAAGCCCCATCCAGCCCTGTGCCACCCGGGGGGTTCCAGGGTGCTGAGATGGCTGACGTTTTGCTCCGCTCTCGACGGTCACCGCGCAATGCAAGAACAGGCCAAAAACTGGCCAAAACGGCCCAAAAACGGGCCAAAACTGGCCATTTTTGGCTGCGCGAGCGAGCGGCGAGCGGCGGACAGCGAGCGAAGCGAGAGGCAGCACCGTCCCTGCTATACGAAAGCCCCATCCAGCCCTGTGCCACCCGGGGGGTTCCAGGGTGCTGAGATGGCTGACGTTTTGCTCCGCTCTCGACGGTCACCGCGCAATGCAAGAACAGGCCAAAAACTGGCCAAAACGGCCCAAAAACGGGCCAAAACTGGCCATTTTTGGCTGCACGAGCGAGCGGCGAGCGGCGGACAGCGAGCGAAGCGAGAGGCAGCACCGTCCCTGCTATACGAAAGCCCCATCCAGCCCTGTGCCACCCGGGGGGTTCCAGGGTGCTGAGATGGCTGACGTTTTGCTCCGCTCTCGACGGTCACCGCGCAATGCAAGAACAGGCCAAAAACTGGCCAAAACGGCCCAAAAACGGGCCAAAACTGGCCATTTTTGGCTGCACGAGCGAGCGGCGAGCGGCGGACAGCGAGCGAAGCGAGAGGCAGCACCGTCCCTGCTATACGAAAGCCCCATCCAGCCCTGTGCCACCCGGGGGGTTCCAGGGTGCTGAGATGGCTGACGTTTTGCTCCGCTCTCGACGGTCACCGCGCAATGCAAGAACAGGCCAAAAACTGGCCAAAACGGCCCAAAAACGGGCCAAAACTGGCCATTTTTGGCTGCACGAGCGAGCGGCGAGCGGCGGACAGCGAGCGAAGCGAGAGGCAGCACCGTCCCTGCTATACGAAAGCCCCATCCAGCCCTGTGCCACCCGGGGGGTTCCAGGGTGCTGAGATGGCTGACGTTTTGCTCCGCTCTCGACGGTCACCGCGCAATGCAAGAACAGGCCAAAAACTGGCCAAAACGGCCCAAAAACGGGCCAAAACTGGCCATTTTTGGCTGCGCGAGCGAGCGGCGAGCGGCGGACAGCGAGCGAAGCGAGAGGCAGCACCGTCCCTGCTATACGAAAGCCCCATCCAGCCCTGTGCCACCCGGGGGGTTCCAGGGTGCTGAGATGGCTGACGTTTTGCTCCGCTCTCGACGGTCACCGCGCAATGCAAGAACAGGCCAAAAACTGGCCAAAACGGCCCAAAAACGGGCCAAAACTGGCCATTTTTGGCTGCACGAGCGAGCGGCGAGCGGCGGACAGCGAGCGAAGCGAGAGGCAGCACCGTCCCTGCTATACGAAAGCCCCATCCAGCCCTGTGCCACCCGGGGGGTTCCAGGGTGCTGAGATGGCTGACGTTTTGCTCCGCTCTCGACGGTCACCGCGCAATGCAAGAACAGGCCAAAAACTGGCCAAAACGGCCCAAAAACGGGCCAAAACTGGCCATTTTTGGCTGCACGAGCGAGCGGCGAGCGGCGGACAGCGAGCGAAGCGAGAGGCAGCACCGTCCCTGCTATACGAAAGCCCCATCCAGCCCTGTGCCACCCGGGGGGGGTTCCAGGGTGCTGAGATGGCTGACGTTTTGCTCCGCTCTCGACGGTCACCGCGCAATGCAAGAACAGGCCAAAAACTGGCCAAAACGGCCCAAAAACGGGCCAAAACTGGCCATTTTTGGCTGCACGAGCGAGCGGCGAGCGGCGGACAGCGAGCGAAGCGAGAGGCAGCACCGTCCCTGCTATACGAAAGCCCCATCCAGCCCTGTGCCACCCGGGGGGTTCCAGGGTGCTGAGATGGCTGACGTTTTGCTCCGCTCTCGACGGTCACCGCGCAATGCAAGAACAGGCCAAAAACTGGCCAAAACGGCCCAAAAACGGGCCAAAACTGGCCATTTTTGGCTGCGCGAGCGAGCGGCGAGCGGCGGACAGCGAGCGAAGCGAGAGGCAGCACCGTCCCTGCTATACGAAAGCCCCATCCAGCCCTGTGCCACCCGGGGGGTTCCAGGGTGCTGAGATGGCTGACGTTTTGCTCCGCTCTCGACGGTCACCGCGCAATGCAAGAACAGGCCAAAAACTGGCCAAAACGGCCCAAAAACGGGCCAAAACTGGCCATTTTTGGCTGCACGAGCGAGCGGCGAGCGGCGGACAGCGAGCGAAGCGAGAGGCAGCACCGTCCCTGCTATACGAAAGCCCCATCCAGCCCTGTGCCACCCGGGGGGTTCCAGGGTGCTGAGATGGCTGACGTTTTGCTCCGCTCTCGACGGTCACCGCGCAATGCAAGAACAGGCCAAAAACTGGCCAAAACGGCCCAAAAACGGGCCAAAACTGGCCATTTTTGGCTGCACGAGCGAGCGGCGAGCGGCGGACAGCGAGCGAAGCGAGAGGCAGCACCGTCCCTGCTATACGAAAGCCCCATCCAGCCCTGTGCCACCCGGGGGGTTCCAGGGTGCTGAGATGGCTGACGTTTTGCTCCGCTCTCGACGGTCACCGCGCAATGCAAGAACAGGCCAAAAACTGGCCAAAACGGCCCAAAAACGGGCCAAAACTGGCCATTTTTGGCTGCACGAGCGAGCGGCGAGCGGCGGACAGCGAGCGAAGCGAGAGGCAGCACCGTCCCTGCTATACGAAAGCCCCATCCAGCCCTGTGCCACCCGGGGGGTTCCAGGGTGCTGAGATGGCTGACGTTTTGCTCCGCTCTCGACGGTCACCGCGCAATGCAAGAACAGGCCAAAAACTGGCCAAAACGGCCCAAAAACGGGCCAAAACTGGCCATTTTTGGCTGCACGAGCGAGCGGCGAGCGGCGGACAGCGAGCGAAGCGAGAGGCAGCACCGTCCCTGCTATACGAAAGCCCCATCCAGCCCTGTGCCACCCGGGGGGTTCCAGGGTGCTGAGATGGCTGACGTTTTGCTCCGCTCTCGACGGTCACCGCGCAATGCAAGAACAGGCCAAAAACTGGCCAAAACGGCCCAAAAACGGGCCAAAACTGGCCATTTTTGGCTGCACGAGCGAGCGGCGAGCGGCGGACAGCGAGCGAAGCGAGAGGCAGCACCGTCCCTGCTATACGAAAGCCCCATCCAGCCCTGTGCCACCCGGGGGGTTCCAGGGTGCTGAGATGGCTGACGTTTTGCTCCGCTCTCGACGGTCACCGCGCAATGCAAGAACAGGCCAAAAACTGGCCAAAACGGCCCAAAAACGGGCCAAAACTGGCCATTTTTGGCTGCACGAGCGAGCGGCGAGCGGCGGACAGCGAGCGAAGCGAGAGGCAGCACCGTCCCTGCTATACGAAAGCCCCATCCAGCCCTGTGCCACCCGGGGGGTTCCAGGGTGCTGAGATGGCTGACGTTTTGCTCCGCTCTCGACGGTCACCGCGCAATGCAAGAACAGGCCAAAAACTGGCCAAAACGGCCCAAAAACGGGCCAAAACTGGCCATTTTTGGCTGCACGAGCGAGCGGCGAGCGGCGGACAGCGAGCGAAGCGAGAGGCAGCACCGTCCCTGCTATACGAAAGCCCCATCCAGCCCTGTGCCACCCGGGGGGTTCCAGGGTGCTGAGATGGCTGACGTTTTGCTCCGCTCTCGACGGTCACCGCGCAATGCAAGAACAGGCCAAAAACTGGCCAAAACGGCCCAAAAACGGGCCAAAACTGGCCATTTTTGGCTGCACGAGCGAGCGGCGAGCGGCGGACAGCGAGCGAAGCGAGAGGCAGCACCGTCCCTGCTATACGAAAGCCCCATCCAGCCCTGTGCCACCCGGGGGGTTCCAGGGTGCTGAGATGGCTGACGTTTTGCTCCGCTCTCGACGGTCACCGCGCAATGCAAGAACAGGCCAAAAACTGGCCAAAACGGCCCAAAAACGGGCCAAAACTGGCCATTTTTGGCTGCACGAGCGAGCGGCGAGCGGCGGACAGCGAGCGAAGCGAGAGGCAGCACCGTCCCTGCTATACGAAAGCCCCATCCAGCCCTGTGCCACCCGGGGGGTTCCAGGGTGCTGAGATGGCTGACGTTTTGCTCCGCTCTCGACGGTCACCGCGCAATGCAAGAACAGGCCAAAAACTGGCCAAAACGGCCCAAAAACGGGCCAAAACTGGCCATTTTTGGCTGCACGAGCGAGCGGCGAGCGGCGGACAGCGAGCGAAGCGAGAGGCAGCACCGTCCCTGCTATACGAAAGCCCCATCCAGCCCTGTGCCACCC
>NW_027020862.1:115000-117500 GCF_036884655.1 Musa acuminata AAA Group
CAAAAACTGGCCAAAACGGCCCAAAAACGGGCCAAAACTGGCCATTTTTGGCTGCTGCGATGCGAGCGGCGAGCGGCGGACAGCGAGCGAAGCGAGAGGCAGCACCGTCCCTGCTATACGAAAGCCCCATCCAGCCCCTGTGCCACCCGGGGGGTTCCAGGGTGCTGAGATGGCTGACGTTTTGCTCCGCTCTCGACGGTCACCGCGCAACGCAAAGAACAGGCCAAAAACTGGCCAAAACGGCCCAAAAACGGGCCAAAACTGGCCATTTTTGGCTGCGCGAAGCGAGCGGCGAGCGGCGGACAGCGAGCGAAGCGAGAGGCAGCACCGTCCCTGCTATACGAAAGCACCCATCCAGCCCTGTGCCACCCGGGGGGTTCCAGGGTGCTGAGATGGCTGACATTTTGCTCGCTCACGACGGTCGCCGCGGCACACAGAAACAGCCCAAAAACATGCCAAAACAGCCCAAAAACGGGCCAAAACTGGCCATTTTTGGCTGCAGCGAGCGAAGCAGCGAGCGGCGGACAGCGAGCGAAGCGAGAGGGCAGCACCGTCCCTGCTATACGAAAGCCCCATCCAGCCCTGCCACCGCGGGGGTTCCAGGGTGCTGAGATGGCTGACGTTTTGCTCCGCTCACGACCGGTCGCTCGCGGCACGCAAGAACAGGCCAAAAACTGGCCAAAACAGCCCAAAAACGGGCCAAAACTGGCCATTTTTGATGAGCGCGAGCGAGCGGAGAGCGGCGAACAGCGAGCGAAGCGCGAGCAGCACCGTCCCTGCTATACGAAAGCCCCATCCAGCCCTGTGCCACCCGGGTGGGTTCCAGGGTGCTGAGATGGCTGACATTTTGCTCCGCTCACGACGGTCACCGCGCCACACAAGAACAGCGCCCAAAAACAGGCCAAAACAGCCCAAAAACGGGCCAAAACTGGCCATTTTTGGCTGCGCAGCGAGCGAGCGGCGAGCGGCGAACAGCGAGCGAAGCGAGAGGGCAGCACCGTCCCTGCTATACGAAAGCCCCATCCAGCCCTGTGCACCGGGGGGTTCCAGGGTGCTGAGATGGCTGACGTTTTGCTCCGCTCACGACGGTCACCGCACCACTCAAGAACAGGCCAAAAACTGGCCAAAACAGCCCAAAAACGGGCCCAAAACTGGCCATTTTTGGCTGCGCGATGCGATGCGGCGAGCGGCGAACAGCGAGCGAAGCGAGAGGCAGCACCCGTCCCTGCTATACGAAAGCCCCATCCAGCCCTGTGCACCCGGGGGGTTCCAGGGTGCTGAGATGGCTGACGTTTTGCTCCGCTCTCGACGGTCACCGCGCAATGCAAGAACAGGCCCAAAAACTGGCCAAAACGGCCCAAAAAACGGGCCAAAACTGGCCATTTTTGGCTGCGCGAGCAGGCGAGGCGGCGGACAGCGAGCGAAGCGAGAGGCAGCACCGTCCCTGCTATACGAAAGCCCCATCCAGCCCTGTGCCACCCGGGGGGTTCCAGGGTGCTGAGATGGCTGACGTTTTGCTCCGCTCTCGACGGTCACCGCGCAATGCAAGAACAGGCCAAAAAACTGGCCAAAACGGCCCAAAAACGGGCCAAAACTGGCCATTTTTGGCTGCGCGAGCGAGCGAGCGAGCGGCGGACAGCGAGCGAAGCGAGAGGCAGCACCGTCCCTGCTATACGAAAGCCCCATCCAGCCCTGTGCCACCCGGGGGGTTCCAGGGTGCTGAGATGGCTGACGTTTTGCTCCGCTCTCGACAGTCACCGCGCAATGCAAGCAAGAACAGGCCAAAAACTGGCCAAAACGGCCCAAAAACGGGCCAAAACTGGCCATTTTTTGGCTGCACAGATTAGCGAGCGAGCGAGCGGGCGGACAGCGAGCGATAGCGAGAGGCAGCACCGTCCCCTGCTATACGGAAAGCCCCATCCAGCCCTGTGCCACCCGGGGGGTTCCAGGGTGCTGAGATGGCTGACGTTTTGCTCCGCTCTCGACGGTCACCGCGCAATGCAAGAACAGGCCAAAAACTGGCCAAAACGGACCCAAAAACGGGCCAAAACTGGCCATTTTTGGCTGCACGAGCGAGCGGCGAGCGGCGGACAGCGAGCGAAAGCGAGAGGCAGCACCGTCCCTGCTATACGAAAGCCCCATCCAGCCTGTGCCACCCGGGGGGTTCCAGGGTGCTGAGATGGCTGACGTTTTGCTCCGCTCTCGACGGTCACCGCGCAATGCAAGAACAGGCCAAAAACTGGCCAAAACGGCCCAAAAACGGGCCAAAAACTGGCCATTTTTGGCTGCACGAGGCAGAGCGGCGAGCGGCGGACAGCAAGCGAAGCGAGAGGCAGCACCGTCCCTGCTATACGAAAGCCCCATCCAGCCCTGTGCCACCGGGGGGTTCCAGGGTGCTGAGATGGCTGACGTTTGCTCCGCTCTCGACGGTCACCGCGCAATGCAAGAACAGGCCAAAAACTGGCCAAAACGGCCCAAAAACGGGCCAAAACTGGCCATT
>NW_027020862.1:127500-130000 GCF_036884655.1 Musa acuminata AAA Group
CGCGAGCGAGCGGCGAGCGGCGAACAGCGAGCGAAGCGAGAGGCAGCACCGTCCCTGCTATACGAAAGCCCCATCCAGCCCTGTGCCACCCGGGGGGTTCCAGGGTGCTGAGATGGCTGACGTTTTGCTCCGCTCTCGACGGTCACCGCGCAATGCAAGAACAGGCCAAAAACTGGCCAAAACGGCCCAAAAACGGGCCAAAACTGGCCATTTTTGGCTGCGCGAGCGGCGAGCGGCGGACAGCGAGCGAAGCGAGAGGCAGCACCGTCCCTGCTATACGAAAGCCCCATCCAGCCCTGTGCCACCCGGGGGGTTCCAGGGTGCTGAGATGGCTGACGTTTTGCTCCGCTCTCGACGGTCACCGCGCAATGCAAGAACAGGCCAAAAACTGGCCAAAACGGCCCAAAAACGGGCCAAAACTGGCCATTTTTGGCTGCGCGAGCGAGCGGCGAGCGGCGGACAGCGAGCGAAGCGAGAGGCAGCACCGTCCCTGCTATACGAAAGCCCCATCCAGCCCTGTGCCACCCGGGGGGTTCCAGGGTGCTGAGATGGCTGACGTTTTGCTCCGCTCTCGACGGTCACCGCGCAATGCAAGAACAGGCCAAAAACTGGCCAAAACGGCCCAAAAACGGGCCAAAACTGGCCATTTTTGGCTGCACGAGCGAGCGGCGAGCGGCGGACAGCGAGCGAAGCGAGAGGCAGCACCGTCCCTGCTATACGAAAGCCCCATCCAGCCCTGTGCCACCCGGGGGGTTCCAGGGTGCTGAGATGGCTGACGTTTTGCTCCGCTCTCGACGGTCACCGCGCAATGCAAGAACAGGCCAAAAACTGGCCAAAACGGCCCAAAAACGGGCCAAAACTGGCCATTTTTGGCTGCACGAGCGAGCGGCGAGCGGCGGACAGCGAGCGAAGCGAGAGGCAGCACCGTCCCTGCTATACGAAAGCCCCATCCAGCCCTGTGCCACCCGGGGGGTTCCAGGGTGCTGAGATGGCTGACGTTTTGCTCCGCTCTCGACGGTCACCGCGCAATGCAAGAACAGGCCAAAAACTGGCCAAAACGGCCCAAAAACGGGCCAAAACTGGCCATTTTTGGCTGCACGAGCGAGCGGCGAGCGGCGGACAGCGAGCGAAGCGAGAGGCAGCACCGTCCCTGCTATACGAAAGCCCCATCCAGCCCTGTGCCACCCGGGGGGTTCCAGGGTGCTGAGATGGCTGACGTTTTGCTCCGCTCTCGACGGTCACCGCGCAATGCAAGAACAGGCCAAAAACTGGCCAAAACGGCCCAAAAACGGGCCAAAACTGGCCATTTTTGGCTGCACGAGCGAGCGGCGAGCGGCGGACAGCGAGCGAAGCGAGAGGCAGCACCGTCCCTGCTATACGAAAGCCCCATCCAGCCCTGTGCCACCCGGGGGGTTCCAGGGTGCTGAGATGGCTGACGTTTTGCTCCGCTCTCGACGGTCACCGCGCAATGCAAGAACAGGCCAAAAACTGGCCAAAACGGCCCAAAAACGGGCCAAAACTGGCCATTTTTGGCTGCGCGAGCGAGCGGCGAGCGGCGGACAGCGAGCGAAGCGAGAGGCAGCACCGTCCCTGCTATATACGAAAGCCCCATCCAGCCCTGTGCCACCCGGGGGGTTCCAGGGTGCTGAGATGGCTGACGTTTTGCTCCGCTCACGACGGTCACCGCACCACGCAAGAACGGACCATAAACAGGCCAAAACAGCCCAAAAACGGGCCAAAACTGGTCATTTTTGGCTGCGCGAGCGAGCGGCGAGCGGCGAACAGCGAGCGAAGCGTGAGGCAGCACCGTCCCTGCTATACGAAAGCCCCATCCAGCCCTGTGCCACCCGGGGGGTTCCAGGGTGCTGAGATGGCTGACGTTTTGCTCCGCTCACGACGGTCACCGCGCCATGCAAGAACGGACCAAAAACAGGCCAAAACAGCCCAAAAACGGGCCAAAACTGGCCATTTTTGGCTGAGCGAGCGAGCGGTGAGCGGCGAACAGCGAGCGAAGCGAGAGGCAGCACCGTCCCTGCTATACGAAAGCCCCATCCAGCCCTGTGCCACCCGGGGGGTTCCAGGGTGCTGAGATGGCTGACGTTTTGCTCCGCTCACGACGGTCGCCGTGCCACGCAAGAACGGACCAAAAACAGGCCAAAACAGCCCAAAAACGGGCCAAAACTGGCCATTTTAGGTTGCGCGAGCGAGCGGCGAGCGGCGAACAGCGAGCGAAGCGTGAGGCAGCACCGTCCCTGCTATACGAAAGCCCCATCCAGCCCTGTGCCACCCGGGGGGTTCCAAGGTGCTGAGATGGCTGACGTTTTGCTCCGCTCACGACGGTCACCGCGCCACGCCAGAACAGACCAAAAACAGGCCAAAACAGCCCAAAAACGGGCCAAAACTGGCCATTTTTGGCTGCGCGAGCGAGCGGCGAGCGGCGAACAGCGAGCGAAGCGAGAAGCAGCACCGTCCATGCTATACGAAAGCCCAATCTAGCAAA
>NW_027020863.1:10000-12500 GCF_036884655.1 Musa acuminata AAA Group
ATGGACGGTGCTGCTTCTCGCTTCGCTCGCTGTTCGCCGCTCGCCGCTCGCTCGCGCAGCCAAAAATGGCCAGTTTTGGCCCGTTTTTGGGCTGTTTTGGCCTGTTTTTGGTCTGTTCTGGCGTGGCGCGGTGACCGTCGTGAGCGGAGCAAAACGTCAGCCATCTCAGCACCTTGGAACCCCCCGGGTGGCACAGGGCTGGATGGGGCTTTCGTATAGCAGGGACGGTGCTGCCTCACGCTTCGCTCGCTGTTCGCCGCTCGCCGCTCGCTCGCGCAACCTAAAATGGCCAGTTTTGGCCCGTTTTTGGGCTGTTTTGGCCTGTTTTTGGTCCGTTCTTGCGTGGCACGGCGACCGTCGTGAGCGGAGCAAAACGTCAGCCATCTCAGCACCCTGGAACCCCCCGGGTGGCACAGGGCTGGATGGGGCTTTCGTATAGCAGGGACGGTGCTGCCTCTCGCTTCGCTCGCTGTTCGCCGCTCACCGCTCGCTCGCTCAGCCAAAAATGGCCAGTTTTGGCCCGTTTTTGGGCTGTTTTGGCCTGTTTTTGGTCCGTTCTTGCATGGCGCGGTGACCGTCGTGAGCGGAGCAAAACGTCAGCCATCTCAGCACCCTGGAACCCCCCGGGTGGCACAGGGCTGGATGGGGCTTTCGTATAGCAGGGACGGTGCTGCCTCACGCTTCGCTCGCTGTTCGCCGCTCGCCGCTCGCTCGCGCAGCCAAAAATGACCAGTTTTGGCCCGTTTTTGGGCTGTTTTGGCCTGTTTATGGTCCGTTCTTGCGTGGTGCGGTGACCGTCGTGAGCGGAGCAAAACGTCAGCCATCTCAGCACCCTGGAACCCCCCGGGTGGCACAGGGCTGGATGGGGCTTTCGTATATAGCAGGGACGGTGCTGCCTCTCGCTTCGCTCGCTGTCCGCCGCTCGCCGCTCGCTCGCGCAGCCAAAAATGGCCAGTTTTGGCCCGTTTTTGGGCCGTTTTGGCCAGTTTTTGGCCTGTTCTTGCATTGCGCGGTGACCGTCGAGAGCGGAGCAAAACGTCAGCCATCTCAGCACCCTGGAACCCCCCGGGTGGCACAGGGCTGGATGGGGCTTTCGTATAGCAGGGACGGTGCTGCCTCTCGCTTCGCTCGCTGTCCGCCGCTCGCCGCTCGCTCGTGCAGCCAAAAATGGCCAGTTTTGGCCCGTTTTTGGGCCGTTTTGGCCAGTTTTTGGCCTGTTCTTGCATTGCGCGGTGACCGTCGAGAGCGGAGCAAAACGTCAGCCATCTCAGCACCCTGGAACCCCCCGGGTGGCACAGGGCTGGATGGGGCTTTCGTATAGCAGGGACGGTGCTGCCTCTCGCTTCGCTCGCTGTCCGCCGCTCGCCGCTCGCTCGTGCAGCCAAAAATGGCCAGTTTTGGCCCGTTTTTGGGCCGTTTTGGCCAGTTTTTGGCCTGTTCTTGCATTGCGCGGTGACCGTCGAGAGCGGAGCAAAACGTCAGCCATCTCAGCACCCTGGAACCCCCCGGGTGGCACAGGGCTGGATGGGGCTTTCGTATAGCAGGGACGGTGCTGCCTCTCGCTTCGCTCGCTGTCCGCCGCTCGCCGCTCGCTCGTGCAGCCAAAAATGGCCAGTTTTGGCCCGTTTTTGGGCCGTTTTGGCCAGTTTTTGGCCTGTTCTTGCATTGCGCGGTGACCGTCGAGAGCGGAGCAAAACGTCAGCCATCTCAGCACCCTGGAACCCCCCGGGTGGCACAGGGCTGGATGGGGCTTTCGTATAGCAGGGACGGTGCTGCCTCTCGCTTCGCTCGCTGTCCGCCGCTCGCCGCTCGCTCGTGCAGCCAAAAATGGCCAGTTTTGGCCCGTTTTTGGGCCGTTTTGGCCAGTTTTTGGCCTGTTCTTGCATTGCGCGGTGACCGTCGAGAGCGGAGCAAAACGTCAGCCATCTCAGCACCCTGGAACCCCCCGGGTGGCACAGGGCTGGATGGGGCTTTCGTATAGCAGGGACGGTGCTGCCTCTCGCTTCGCTCGCTGTCCGCCGCTCGCCGCTCGCTCGCGCAGCCAAAAATGGCCAGTTTTGGCCCGTTTTTGGGCCGTTTTGGCCAGTTTTTGGCCTGTTCTTGCATTGCGCGGTGACCGTCGAGAGCGGAGCAAAACGTCAGCCATCTCAGCACCCTGGAACCCCCCGGGTGGCACAGGGCTGGATGGGGCTTTCGTATAGCAGGGACGGTGCTGCCTCTCGCTTCGCTCGCTGTCCGCCGCTCGCCGCTCGCGCAGCCAAAAATGGCCAGTTTTGGCCCGTTTTTGGGCCGTTTTGGCCAGTTTTTGGCCTGTTCTTGCATTGCGCGGTGACCGTCGAGAGCGGAGCAAAACGTCAGCCATCTCAGCACCCTGGAACCCCCCGGGTGGCACAGGGCTGGATGGGGCTTTCGTATAGCAGGGACGGTGCTGCCTCTCGCTTCGCTCGCTGTTCGCCGCTCGCCGCTCGCTCGCGCAGCCAAAAATGGCCAGTTTTGGCCC
>NW_027020864.1:2500-5000 GCF_036884655.1 Musa acuminata AAA Group
GAAGCGAGAGGCAGCACCGTCCCTGCTATACGAAAGCCCCATCCAGCCCTGTGCCACCCGGGGGGTTCCAGGGTGCTGAGATGGCTGACATTTTGCTCCGCTCACGACGGTCGCCGCGGCACACAAGAACAGCCCAAAAACAGGCCAAAACAGCCCAAAAACGGGCCAAAACTGGCCATTTTTGGCTGCGCGAGCGAGCAGCGAGCGGCGGACAGCGAGCGAAGCGAGAGGCAGCACCGTCCCTGCTATACGAAAGCCCCATCCAGCCCTGTGCCACCCGGGGGGTTCCAGGGTGCTGAGATGGCTGACGTTTTGCTCCGCTCACGACGGTCGCCGCGGCACGCAAGAACAGGCCAAAAACTGGCCAAAACAGCCCAAAAACGGGCCAAAACTGGCCATTTTTTGCTGCGCGAGCGAGCGGAGAGCGGCGAACAGCGAGCGAAGCGCGAGGCAGCACCGTCCCTGCTATACGAAAGCCCCATCCAGCCCTGTGCCACCCGGGGGGTTCCAGGGTGCTGAGATGGCTGACATTTTGCTCCGCTCACGACGGTCACCGCGCCACACAAGAACAGCCCAAAAACAGGCCAAAACAGCCCAAAAACGGGCCAAAACTGGCCATTTTTGGCTGCGCGAGCGAGCGGCGAGCGGCGAACAGCGAGCGAAGCGAGAGGCAGCACCGTCCCTGCTATACGAAAGCCCCATCCAGCCCTGTGCCACCCGGGGGGTTCCAGGGTGCTGAGATGGCTGACGTTTTGCTCCGCTCACGACGGTCACCGCACCACGCAAGAACAGGCCAAAAACTGGCCAAAACAGCCCAAAAACGGGCCAAAACTGGCCATTTTTGGCTGCGCGAGCGAGCGGCGAGCGGCGAACAGCGAGCGAAGCGAGAGGCAGCACCGTCCCTGCTATACGAAAGCCCCATCCAGCCCTGTGCCACCCGGGGGGTTCCAGGGTGCTGAGATGGCTGACGTTTTGCTCCGCTCTCGACGGTCACCGCGCAATGCAAGAACAGGCCAAAAACTGGCCAAAACGGCCCAAAAACGGGCCAAAACTGGCCATTTTTGGCTGCGCGAGCGGCGAGCGGCGGACAGCGAGCGAAGCGAGAGGCAGCACCGTCCCTGCTATACGAAAGCCCCATCCAGCCCTGTGCCACCCGGGGGGTTCCAGGGTGCTGAGATGGCTGACGTTTTGCTCCGCTCTCGACGGTCACCGCGCAATGCAAGAACAGGCCAAAAACTGGCCAAAACGGCCCAAAAACGGGCCAAAACTGGCCATTTTTGGCTGCGCGAGCGAGCGGCGAGCGGCGGACAGCGAGCGAAGCGAGAGGCAGCACCGTCCCTGCTATACGAAAGCCCCATCCAGCCCTGTGCCACCCGGGGGGTTCCAGGGTGCTGAGATGGCTGACGTTTTGCTCCGCTCTCGACGGTCACCGCGCAATGCAAGAACAGGCCAAAAACTGGCCAAAACGGCCCAAAAACGGGCCAAAACTGGCCATTTTTGGCTGCACGAGCGAGCGGCGAGCGGCGGACAGCGAGCGAAGCGAGAGGCAGCACCGTCCCTGCTATACGAAAGCCCCATCCAGCCCTGTGCCACCCGGGGGGTTCCAGGGTGCTGAGATGGCTGACGTTTTGCTCCGCTCTCGACGGTCACCGCGCAATGCAAGAACAGGCCAAAAACTGGCCAAAACGGCCCAAAAACGGGCCAAAACTGGCCATTTTTGGCTGCACGAGCGAGCGGCGAGCGGCGGACAGCGAGCGAAGCGAGAGGCAGCACCGTCCCTGCTATACGAAAGCCCCATCCAGCCCTGTGCCACCCGGGGGGTTCCAGGGTGCTGAGATGGCTGACGTTTTGCTCCGCTCTCGACGGTCACCGCGCAATGCAAGAACAGGCCAAAAACTGGCCAAAACGGCCCAAAAACGGGCCAAAACTGGCCATTTTTGGCTGCACGAGCGAGCGGCGAGCGGCGGACAGCGAGCGAAGCGAGAGGCAGCACCGTCCCTGCTATACGAAAGCCCCATCCAGCCCTGTGCCACCCGGGGGGTTCCAGGGTGCTGAGATGGCTGACGTTTTGCTCCGCTCTCGACGGTCACCGCGCAATGCAAGAACAGGCCAAAAACTGGCCAAAACGGCCCAAAAACGGGCCAAAACTGGCCATTTTTGGCTGCGCGAGCGAGCGGCGAGCGGCGGACAGCGAGCGAAGCGAGAGGCAGCACCGTCCCTGCTATATACGAAAGCCCCATCCAGCCCTGTGCCACCCGGGGGGTTCCAGGGTGCTGAGATGGCTGACGTTTTGCTCCGCTCACGACGGTCACCGCGCCATGCAAGAACGGACCAAAAACAGGCCAAAACAGCCCAAAAACGGGCCAAAACTGGCCATTTTTGGCTGAGCGAGCGAGCGGTGAGCGGCGAACAGCGAGCGAAGCGAGAGGCAGCACCGTCCCTGCTATATACGAAAGCCCCATCCAGCCCTGTGCCACCCGGGGGGTTCCAGGGTGCTGAG
>NW_027020864.1:25000-32500 GCF_036884655.1 Musa acuminata AAA Group
CGACGGTCACCGCGCAACGCAAGAACAGGCCAAAAACTGGCCAAAACGGCCCAAAAACGGGCCAAAACTGGCCATTTTTGGCTGCGCGAGCGAGCGGCGAGCGGCGGACAGCGAGCGAAGCGAGAGGCAGCACCGTCCCTGCTATACGAAAGCCCCATCCAGCCCTGTGCCACCCGGGGGGTTCCAGGGTGCTGAGATGGCTGACATTTTGCTCCGCTCACGACGGTCGCCGCGGCACACAAGAACAGCCCAAAAACAGGCCAAAACAGCCCAAAAACGGGCCAAAACTGGCCATTTTTGGCTGCGCGAGCGAGCAGCGAGCGGCGGACAGCGAGCGAAGCGAGAGGCAGCACCGTCCCTGCTATACGAAAGCCCCATCCAGCCCTGTGCCACCCGGGGGGTTCCAGGGTGCTGAGATGGCTGACGTTTTGCTCCGCTCACGACGGTCGCCGCGGCACGCAAGAACAGGCCAAAAACTGGCCAAAACAGCCCAAAAACGGGCCAAAACTGGCCATTTTTTGCTGCGCGAGCGAGCGGAGAGCGGCGAACAGCGAGCGAAGCGCGAGGCAGCACCGTCCCTGCTATACGAAAGCCCCATCCAGCCCTGTGCCACCCGGGGGGTTCCAGGGTGCTGAGATGGCTGACATTTTGCTCCGCTCACGACGGTCACCGCGCCACACAAGAACAGCCCAAAAACAGGCCAAAACAGCCCAAAAACGGGCCAAAACTGGCCATTTTTGGCTGCGCGAGCGAGCGGCGAGCGGCGAACAGCGAGCGAAGCGAGAGGCAGCACCGTCCCTGCTATACGAAAGCCCCATCCAGCCCTGTGCCACCCGGGGGGTTCCAGGGTGCTGAGATGGCTGACGTTTTGCTCCGCTCACGACGGTCACCGCACCACGCAAGAACAGGCCAAAAACTGGCCAAAACAGCCCAAAAACGGGCCAAAACTGGCCATTTTTGGCTGCGCGAGCGAGCGGCGAGCGGCGAACAGCGAGCGAAGCGAGAGGCAGCACCGTCCCTGCTATACGAAAGCCCCATCCAGCCCTGTGCCACCCGGGGGGTTCCAGGGTGCTGAGATGGCTGACGTTTTGCTCCGCTCTCGACGGTCACCGCGCAATGCAAGAACAGGCCAAAAACTGGCCAAAACGGCCCAAAAACGGGCCAAAACTGGCCATTTTTGGCTGCGCGAGCGGCGAGCGGCGGACAGCGAGCGAAGCGAGAGGCAGCACCGTCCCTGCTATACGAAAGCCCCATCCAGCCCTGTGCCACCCGGGGGGTTCCAGGGTGCTGAGATGGCTGACGTTTTGCTCCGCTCTCGACGGTCACCGCGCAATGCAAGAACAGGCCAAAAACTGGCCAAAACGGCCCAAAAACGGGCCAAAACTGGCCATTTTTGGCTGCGCGAGCGAGCGGCGAGCGGCGGACAGCGAGCGAAGCGAGAGGCAGCACCGTCCCTGCTATACGAAAGCCCCATCCAGCCCTGTGCCACCCGGGGGGTTCCAGGGTGCTGAGATGGCTGACGTTTTGCTCCGCTCTCGACGGTCACCGCGCAATGCAAGAACAGGCCAAAAACTGGCCAAAACGGCCCAAAAACGGGCCAAAACTGGCCATTTTTGGCTGCACGAGCGAGCGGCGAGCGGCGGACAGCGAGCGAAGCGAGAGGCAGCACCGTCCCTGCTATACGAAAGCCCCATCCAGCCCTGTGCCACCCGGGGGGTTCCAGGGTGCTGAGATGGCTGACGTTTTGCTCCGCTCTCGACGGTCACCGCGCAATGCAAGAACAGGCCAAAAACTGGCCAAAACGGCCCAAAAACGGGCCAAAACTGGCCATTTTTGGCTGCACGAGCGAGCGGCGAGCGGCGGACAGCGAGCGAAGCGAGAGGCAGCACCGTCCCTGCTATACGAAAGCCTCATCCAGCCCTGTGCCACCCGGGGGGTTCCAGGGTGCTGAGATGGCTGACGTTTTGCTCCGCTCTCGACGGTCACCGCGCAATGCAAGAACAGGCCAAAAACTGGCCAAAACGGCCCAAAAACGGGCCAAAACTGGCCATTTTTGGCTGCGCGAGCGAGCGGCGAGCGGCGGACAGCGAGCGAAGCGAGAGGCAGCACCGTCCCTGCTATATACGAAAGCCCCATCCAGCCCTGTGCCACCCTGTCACGAACGGTCGTCGCGCACCCGCAACAACTTCGTTCAACGAACCGTTCGTCGCTCACACCCGCATGTACAGCTGCTTAACAGCATGTTTTCCCATGGTTTTGGGTCATTTTGCTTGTAAATATGTAAGTTCGAACAAGCTGCAGCGTTGCAAAGCGATCGCTCACCGAACCGAGCAAAACAGCCCCAAAACAGCCCAAAACGGCTTCGTTTTCGCGTGCCGCGGGAGGTGAGCGGAGTGCTGCCTCCGCTCACCAAAATGTCAGCCATCTCAGCACCCAGGAACCCCCCGGGTGGCACATGGCTGGATGGGGCTTCGGTTATATACCGGGCGTTGAACACTCTTTCGCAAGTTCGTACGTGACCTTTACGGGAACTTGGTGTTGCGTCCGGGACCAGGTGAGCGGCTGTTTGTGGGCTTGCAGCTGTTCGTTCATCCTTGAAAGCCTTGTTTTTCCCCCTCTCCCTCTTTTCTCTTGTGCACACAAGGTGTTCGACGAATTGCTTGTAAAGCTTTCCTTTTCGCGAGACTTCGGGACGTGTCCGTTGCTCGTTCTTTCGATCTAACTCTCTTTCTCTTTTACAGGTCCTTCGGGACCTGCGAGAGGTTACAAAGTGGGCTGATCCTTGCGGAGCAAGATCGCAAGGGCGAAGCGCGACTTAGGCAAGGCAAAGCTAAGTTCGCGTCTTTGCCGCACGGGTGACTCGCGACTTAGGCAACGCAAGCTAAGTTCGCGTCTTTGGCCGCAAGGGTGCCGCACGCCTTAGGCACTTCCAGCTAAGGTCGTGACATTGTGGTATCAGAGCCGGCAAGCTCTTCGATCGAACAGCGAACGAACTTCGCAACTTCGCCATGGCAAAGCATCGTGGCGAATCAAGCAAGACGGGGCAGGCCGGACCCTTGCCCCAAGCAGCCGCAGGTGGGCTGCATGTGCACACTCGCTCTCATGCTGTTGGAGCCGCTCATGAGGATCGCGGCAGCGAACAGGATGAGCGAGAAGTTGGCAACTCTCCGCGAGCGGAGGAAGCGCAATCTAGTGCGCTAACTGGGAAAAAGAGTCATAAGGAGAGACTCACGACGGCGGAAACCCGCCTGGATGTTCTTGAAGCGAGCATGGAGGAACTCTACCATGGCCAACAAAGACTTGTTGGGGTAGAGAGCTCGCAAGAGGAAGCGGAGTCCAGGATCGACAAGGTCGAGGCCCTAGTCGACCGACTGTCCGATGACACCAAGGACTCCGTGCAGCACTTACAAGATGTTGTGGCGGAACTCACGGCGAAGGTGGCTATGCTCACAAGAACGCTAAATGCGGGAGGAGGCAACACCCGCGTTGCACCGCCACAAAACTTGAGGGCACCTGAGCCCCATGGATACGGAGGGGCCAGAGATGCCAAGGAGCTCGAGAACTTTCTGTTCGACATGGAACAATACTTCCGAGCTACGAGACCCGATTCTGAAGATACCAAAGTTTCAATAGCAACAATGTATCTGAACGGAGATGCGAAACTTTGGTGGCGAACTCGTTGGGAGGAAATCCAACAAGGTCGGTGTCGAGTCGACACATGGGAAGACTTGAAGCGGGAGTTGAGAACTCAGTTCCTACCGGAGAACACAGAGTTCGTCGCAAGAAGGAAGTTGAGACAACTCCGCCAAAGTACCACCATCCGAGACTATGTAAAGCAGTTTTCTGCACTGATGCTGGACATACAGGACATGTCCGAGAAGGACAAGTTGTTCAGTTTCCTTGATGGTCTGAAACCATGGGCTCAGCAAGAGCTGAATCGAAGGAATGTTACCGACGTGGTCGGGGCAATTGCAGCTGCAGAAAGGCTCACCGACTTCGTTTCCTCTGAAGACCCAGCGAGAAGGAAACAATCTTCAAGCAATCGCCCTCAAAAACATTCTCGAGGGAAGGAGCTCGGGGGCGAACAGAAGAAGAAGAGCTCCCACAAAGGGCCGAACCCAAAAGGCAAGGCCTCAAAACCTGGAGGATGCTTCTTGTGCGGAGGACCGCACATGGTAAGGGAGTGCCCACAGAAGCAGGCACTCAACGCGTTGACAGCTTCCATCCACCCTCCCCGATCGGACAAGGGCAAAACCGTTGCCCTTAGCTCAAGCAGTTCTGAATCCAGCAGCGACGATGAAGAGTCGCAAGGACCCCGAATGGGAGCAATGCGTTTGTTGAACGCTATGCGGGGTCAAGTGGGGGAGAACATGAAGACGAAGGCACAAAAAGCAGGAAGTAGTGAACTGATGTATGTGGACATCAAGCTGAATGGCCAAACGACCCGTGCAATGGTGGACACGGGCGCTACCCACAACTTCATAGCCGATCGTGAAGCACAGCGACTTGGGTTGACATTGGAGAAGAGCCCAAGCCGAATGAAAGCAGTGAACTCGGAGGCCAGGCGAATCTCCGGATTGGCGAAGGGAGTTCCCATCAGAATCGGGACTTGGAGCGGAACCACCAACATGATGGCCGTGCCACTAGACGACTTCCAAGTGATCCTTGGAATGGAGTTTATGCACGCGGCGAAGTTGGTGCCGATGCCATTCTTGAATTCCCTATGTATGATGGGAGGCGATGACCCCTGTGTGGTGCCCGTCTCTCGGAGAGGAACCAAGGAGCCCCAACATATTTCGGCATTACAATTGAAGAAAGGGGTGCGAAAGGGCGAACTAACATTCGTGGCTGCTATGAAGCTAGAGCCACTCAATGAAGAAGCCATTCAAGAACCTGCTGTGGTGGCCAACGTCCTGAAGGAGTTCAAAGACGTTATGCCACCTGAGTTGCCGAAGACTCTTCCGCCACGCAGAGGCGTGGATCACAGTATTGAGCTGGAGCCAGGAGTGAAGCCTCCAGCGAGACCACCCTATCGCATGGCCCCGCCAGAGTTGGCAGAACTCAGAAAGCAGTTAGGTGAACTGCTAAGCGGTGGTCTCATCCGCAGCTCAAAAGCACCTTTCGGAGCTCCAGTTCTCTTTCAGAAGAAACAAGATGGGAGCCTCCGATTATGCGTCGACTACCGAGCCCTCAACAAAGTAACAGTGAAGAACAAGTATCCCATCCCGCTCATCGCGGACTTGTTCGACCAATTGGGCAAGGCGAAGTATTTCTCAAAACTCGACCTTCGGTCGGGGTATTGGCAGGTGCGCATTGCTGAAGGCGACGAAGCAAAGACTACATGTGTGACCAGATATGGAGCGTTTGAGTTCTTGGTGATGCCTTTCGGCTTAACCAACGCTCCGGCAACATTCTGTACTCTCATGAACCAGCTATTCAAGGAGTATTTGGATAAGTTCGTGGTCGTCTACTTGGACGACATCGTCGTTTACAGCCAAACGCTCGAGGAGCACGTCAAGCACCTTCGGACGATTTTCAAGGTTCTCAGGGAGAACACTTTGTTCGTAAAAAGGGAGAAATGCTACTTTGCTCAGACTGAGATCCTGTTCTTGGGGCACCGAATCGGTGATGGCTCCATCCGGATGGACAAGTCGAAGGTGCAAGCAGTTGCGGAATGGCGAACTCCAAAGAAGGTGCCAGAGTTGAGATCCTTCCTTGGTTTCGTCAACTACTACCGACGCTTCATTGCTGGATATTCGAAGCGGGCAACCCCACTGACGGAGTTGCTGAAGAAGGAGCAGCCTTGGAAGTGGTCTGACAAATGTGAGATAGCATTCCAAGATCTGAAGGCTGCTGTTCTGGAAGAACCAGTGCTCAAATTGCCAAACTATGGAGAGCCCTTTGAAGTCCATACAGATGCTTCGGACTTTGCTATTGGTGGAGTACTCATGCAAGAAGGTCATCCGGTGGCCTACGAGAGCCGTAAACTCAACGAGACCGAGAGGCGGTATCCAGTGCATGAGAAGGAGATGACAGCGGTGATCCACTGCCTACGAGTTTGGCGACACTACCTCCTTGGGTCGCGATTTGTGCTGAGGACAGACAACATCGCCTTGAGTTATTTCCAAACTCAGAAGAAGCTCTCCCCAAAGCAAGCACGGTGGCAGGACTTCCTGGCTGAATTTGATATGGCAATGGAATATAAGCCCGGGAAGGCGAATGTCGTGGCCGATGCGCTGAGTCGGAAGGTGGAGTGCGTGAATGCTGCACAACTGGAGGGCAGAGGCCAAGCAAGTCAGTTACACTCAACCTTCCTTTCCCGAATCAGAGATGGACTGTATAGTGATCCCCAGGCAGTTATCCTGATGCAGCTCATCAAAGAAGGCAAAGCACGACGATTTTGGGTCCAGGAGGGACTTGTTTACACAAAAGGGAATAGGGTTTATGTTCCCCGAGTGGACAATCTAAGGCGTGAACTCTTGAAAGAGTGTCACGATTCCCTTTGGGCTGGACACCCCGGCATTCACAGAACGTTGGCTCTCGTGGAGAGGGCCTTCTACTGGCCAAAAATGGGGATTGATGTGGAGGAGTATGTTCGAACATGCCTTACTTGCCAACAAGACAAGGTGGAGCAGCGGAAGCCGGTGGGACTTTTGGAGCCGTTGCCCGTACCAGAAAGGCCTTGGGAGAGCATTTCCTTAGACTTCATATCAAGCTTGCCACCTGTAGGGGGACTTGGATCGATACTTGTGGTGGTCGATCGGTTTTCAAAGTATGCAACTTTCATTGCTGCTCCCCTACACTGTTCAGCTGAAGAGGCGGCCAGACTGATGATGAAGGGTGTAGTGAAGTATTGGGGAGTCCCACACAATATCATTAGTGATCGAGACGCTCGGTTTCTGGGACGGTTCTGGACCGAGCTATTCAAATTGTTGGGATCAAAGTTATACTTCTCTACAAGCCTCCACCCCCAGACGGATGGTCAGACTGAAAGAATAAATTCGCTCTTAGAGCAGTATCTCCGGCACTATGTGAGTGCCAATCAACGAGATTGGGTGAAGCTGTTGGACATCGCCCAATTCTCCTACAACTTGCAGCGGAGCTCTGCATCCAACAAGAGCCCCTTCGAAATTATCACAGGACAACAACCGTCGACTCCGCACACTATGGCTATTGGGTATACTGGGAGTAGTCCATCAGCCTACCATTTCGCAAAGGAGTGGCATCGGAATGCCGATATTGCGCGGGCTTACTTGGAGAAGGCGGCAAAACGGATGAAGAAGTGGGCAGACTTGGGAAGGCGACCACAGGAGTTCAAAGTTGGCGATTTGGTGTTGGTAAAGCTCCAACCAGCATCACTCCAATTCTTCAGGAAAAGAGTCCACAAAGGATTGGTGCGTAAGTATGAAGGGCCCTTCCCAATTATCAGCAGGGTAGGCAATGTTTCTTACAAGTTGCAGCTGCCGGCGTGGTTCAAAATTCACAACGTTCTTCACGCCA
>NW_027020864.1:42500-45000 GCF_036884655.1 Musa acuminata AAA Group
GCTGACATTTTGCTCCGCTCACGACGGTCGCCGCGGCACACAAGAACAGCCCAAAAACAGGCCAAAACAGCCCAAAAACGGGCCAAAACTGGCCATTTTTGGCTGCGCGAGCGAGCAGCGAGCGGCGGACAGCGAGCGAAGCGAGAGGCAGCACCGTCCCTGCTATACGAAAGCCCCATCCAGCCCTGTGCCACCCGGGGGGTTCCAGGGTGCTGAGATGGCTGACGTTTTGCTCCGCTCACGACGGTCGCCGCGGCACGCAAGAACAGGCCAAAAACTGGCCAAAACAGCCCAAAAACGGGCCAAAACTGGCCATTTTTTGCTGCGCGAGCGAGCGGAGAGCGGCGAACAGCGAGCGAAGCGCGAGGCAGCACCGTCCCTGCTATACGAAAGCCCCATCCAGCCCTGTGCCACCCGGGGGGTTCCAGGGTGCTGAGATGGCTGACATTTTGCTCCGCTCACGACGGTCACCGCGCCACACAAGAACAGCCCAAAAACAGGCCAAAACAGCCCAAAAACGGGCCAAAACTGGCCATTTTTGGCTGCGCGAGCGAGCGGCGAGCGGCGAACAGCGAGCGAAGCGAGAGGCAGCACCGTCCCTGCTATACGAAAGCCCCATCCAGCCCTGTGCCACCTGGGGGGTTCCAGGGTGCTGAGATGGCTGACGTTTTGCTCCGCTCACGACGGTCACCGCACCACGCAAGAACAGGCCAAAAACTGGCCAAAACAGCCCAAAAACGGGCCAAAACTGGCCATTTTTGGCTGCGCGAGCGAGCGGCGAGCGGCGAACAGCGAGCGAAGCGAGAGGCAGCATCGTCCCTGCTATACGAAAGCCCCATCCAGCCCTGTGCCACCCGGGGGGTTCCAGGGTGCTGAGATGGCTGACGTTTTGCTCCGCTCTCGACGGTCACCGCGCAATGCAAGAACAGGCCAAAAACTGGCCAAAACGGCCCAAAAACGGGCCAAAACTGGCCATTTTTGGCTGCGCGAGCGGCGAGCGGCGGACAGCGAGCGAAGCGAGAGGCAGCACCGTCCCTGCTATACGAAAGCCCCATCCAGCCCTGTGCCACCCGGGGGGTTCCAGGGTGCTGAGATGGCTGACGTTTTGCTCCGCTCTCGACGGTCACCGCGCAATGCAAGAACAGGCCAAAAACTGGCCAAAACGGCCCAAAAACGGGCCAAAACTGGCCATTTTTGGCTGCGCGAGCGAGCGGCGAGCGGCGGACAGCGAGCGAAGCGAGAGGCAGCACCGTCCCTGCTATACGAAAGCCCCATCCAGCCCTGTGCCACCCGGGGGGTTCCAGGGTGCTGAGATGGCTGACGTTTTGCTCCGCTCTCGACGGTCACCGCGCAATGCAAGAACAGGCCAAAAACTGGCCAAAACGGCCCAAAAACGGGCCAAAACTGGCCATTTTTGGCTGCACGAGCGAGCGGCGAGCGGCGGACAGCGAGCGAAGCGAGAGGCAGCACCGTCCCTGCTATACGAAAGCCCCATCCAGCCCTGTGCCACCCGGGGGGTTCCAGGGTGCTGAGATGGCTGACGTTTTGCTCCGCTCTCGACGGTCACCGCGCAATGCAAGAACAGGCCAAAAACTGGCCAAAACGGCCCAAAAACGGTCCAAAACTGGCCATTTTTGGCTGCACGAGCGAGCGGCGAGCGGCGGACAGCGAGCGAAGCGAGAGGCAGCACCGTCCCTGCTATACGAAAGCCCCATCCAGCCCTGTGCCACCCGGGGGGTTCCAGGGTGCTGAGATGGCTGACGTTTTGCTCCGCTCTCGACGGTCACCGCGCAATGCAAGAACAGGCCAAAAACTGGCCAAAACGGCCCAAAAACGGGCCAAAACTGGCCATTTTTGGCTGCACGAGCGAGCGGCGAGCGGCGGACAGCGAGCGAAGCGAGAGGCAGCACCGTCCCTGCTATACGAAAGCCCCATCCAGCCCTGTGCCACCCGGGGGGTTCCAGGGTGCTGAGATGGCTGACGTTTTGCTCCGCTCTCGACGGTCACCGCGCAATGCAAGAACAGGCCAAAAACTGGCCAAAACGGCCCAAAAACGGGCCAAAACTGGCCATTTTTGGCTGCACGAGCGAGCGGCGAGCGGCGGACAGCGAGCGAAGCGAGAGGCAGCACCGTCCCTGCTATACGAAAGCCCCATCCAGCCCTGTGCCACCCGGGGGGTTCCAGGGTGCTGAGATGGCTGACGTTTTGCTCCGCTCTCGACGGTCACCGCGCAATGCAAGAACAGGCCAAAAACTGGCCAAAACGGCCCAAAAACGGGCCAAAACTGGCCATTTTTGGCTGCGCGAGCGAGCGGCGAGCGGCGGACAGCGAGCGAAGCGAGAGGCAGCACCGTCCCTGCTATATACGAAAGCCCCATCCAGCCCTGTGCCACCCGGGGGGTTCCAGGGTGCTGAGATGGCTGACGTTTTGCTCCGCTCACGACGGTCACCGCACCACGCAAGAACGGACCATAAACAGGCCAAAACAGCCCAAAAACGGG
>NW_027020865.1:2500-5000 GCF_036884655.1 Musa acuminata AAA Group
CTCCTTTTGGGCTGTTCTTTGCTAGATTGGGCTTTCGTATAGCATGGACGGTGCTGCTTCTCGCTTCGCTCGCTGTTCGCCGCTCGCCGCTCGCTCGCGCAGCCAAAAATGGCCAGTTTTGGCCCGTTTTTGGGCTGTTTTGGCCTGTTTTTGGTCTGTTCTGGCGTGGCGCGGTGACCGTCGTGAGCGGAGCAAAACGTCAGCCATCTCAGCACCTTGGAACCCCCCGGGTGGCACAGGGCTGGATGGGGCTTTCGTATAGCAGGGACGGTGCTGCCTCACGCTTCGCTCGCTGTTCGCCGCTCGCCGCTCGCTCGCGCAACCTAAAATGGCCAGTTTTGGCCCGTTTTTGGGCTGTTTTGGCCTGTTTTTGGTCCGTTCTTGCGTGGCACGGCGACCGTCGTGAGCGGAGCAAAACGTCAGCCATCTCAGCACCCTGGAACCCCCCGGGTGGCACAGGGCTGGATGGGGCTTTCGTATAGCAGGGACGGTGCTGCCTCTCGCTTCGCTCGCTGTTCGCCGCTCACCGCTCGCTCGCTCAGCCAAAAATGGCCAGTTTTGGCCCGTTTTTGGGCTGTTTTGGCCTGTTTTTGGTCCGTTCTTGCATGGCGCGGTGACCGTCGTGAGCGGAGCAAAACGTCAGCCATCTCAGCACCCTGGAACCCCCCGGGTGGCACAGGGCTGGATGGGGCTTTCGTATAGCAGGGACGGTGCTGCCTCACGCTTCGCTCGCTGTTCGCCGCTCGCCGCTCGCTCGCGCAGCCAAAAATGACCAGTTTTGGCCCGTTTTTGGGCTGTTTTGGCCTGTTTATGGTCCGTTCTTGCGTGGTGCGGTGACCGTCGTGAGCGGAGCAAAACGTCAGCCATCTCAGCACCCTGGAACCCCCCGGGTGGCACAGGGCTGGATGGGGCTTTCGTATATAGCAGGGACGGTGCTGCCTCTCGCTTCGCTCGCTGTCCGCCGCTCGCCGCTCGCTCGCGCAGCCAAAAATGGCCAGTTTTGGCCCGTTTTTGGGCCGTTTTGGCCAGTTTTTGGCCTGTTCTTGCATTGCGCGGTGACCGTCGAGAGCGGAGCAAAACGTCAGCCATCTCAGCACCCTGGAACCCCCCGGGTGGCACAGGGCTGGATGGGGCTTTCGTATAGCAGGGACGGTGCTGCCTCTCGCTTCGCTCGCTGTCCGCCGCTCGCCGCTCGCTCGTGCAGCCAAAAATGGCCAGTTTTGGCCCGTTTTTGGGCCGTTTTGGCCAGTTTTTGGCCTGTTCTTGCATTGCGCGGTGACCGTCGAGAGCGGAGCAAAACGTCAGCCATCTCAGCACCCTGGAACCCCCCGGGTGGCACAGGGCTGGATGGGGCTTTCGTATAGCAGGGACGGTGCTGCCTCTCGCTTCGCTCGCTGTCCGCCGCTCGCCGCTCGCTCGTGCAGCCAAAAATGGCCAGTTTTGGCCCGTTTTTGGGCCGTTTTGGCCAGTTTTTGGCCTGTTCTTGCATTGCGCGGTGACCGTCGAGAGCGGAGCAAAACGTCAGCCATCTCAGCACCCTGGAACCCCCCGGGTGGCACAGGGCTGGATGGGGCTTTCGTATAGCAGGGACGGTGCTGCCTCTCGCTTCGCTCGCTGTCCGCCGCTCGCCGCTCGCTCGTGCAGCCAAAAATGGCCAGTTTTGGCCCGTTTTTGGGCCGTTTTGGCCAGTTTTTGGCCTGTTCTTGCATTGCGCGGTGACCGTCGAGAGCGGAGCAAAACGTCAGCCATCTCAGCACCCTGGAACCCCCCGGGTGGCACAGGGCTGGATGGGGCTTTCGTATAGCAGGGACGGTGCTGCCTCTCGCTTCGCTCGCTGTCCGCCGCTCGCCGCTCGCTCGTGCAGCCAAAAATGGCCAGTTTTGGCCCGTTTTTGGGCCGTTTTGGCCAGTTTTTGGCCTGTTCTTGCATTGCGCGGTGACCGTCGAGAGCGGAGCAAAACGTCAGCCATCTCAGCACCCTGGAACCCCCCGGGTGGCACAGGGCTGGATGGGGCTTTCGTATAGCAGGGACGGTGCTGCCTCTCGCTTCGCTCGCTGTCCGCCGCTCGCCGCTCGCTCGCGCAGCCAAAAATGGCCAGTTTTGGCCCGTTTTTGGGCCGTTTTGGCCAGTTTTTGGCCTGTTCTTGCATTGCGCGGTGACCGTCGAGAGCGGAGCAAAACGTCAGCCATCTCAGCACCCTGGAACCCCCCGGGTGGCACAGGGCTGGATGGGGCTTTCGTATAGCAGGGACGGTGCTGCCTCTCGCTTCGCTCGCTGTCCGCCGCTCGCCGCTCGCGCAGCCAAAAATGGCCAGTTTTGGCCCGTTTTTGGGCCGTTTTGGCCAGTTTTTTGGCCTGTTCTTGCATTGCGCGGTGACCGTCGAGAGCGGAGCAAAACGTCAGCCATCTCAGCACCCTGGAACCCCCCGGGTGGCACAGGGCTGGATGGGGCTTTCGTATAGCAGGGACGGTGCTGCCTCTCGCTATCGCTCGCTGTTCGC
>NW_027020865.1:27500-30000 GCF_036884655.1 Musa acuminata AAA Group
CATTGCGCGGTGACCGTCGAGAGCGGAGCAAAACGTCAGCCATCTCAGCACCCTGGAACCCCCCGGGTGGCACAGGGCTGGATGGGGCTTTCGTATAGCAGGGACGGTGCTGCCTCTCGCTTCGCTCGCTGTTCGCCGCTCGCCGCTCGCTCGCGCAGCCAAAAATGGCCAGTTTTGGCCCGTTTTTGGGCTGTTTTGGCCAGTTTTTGGCCTGTTCTTGCGTGGTGCGGTGACCGTCGTGAGCGGAGCAAAACGTCAGCCATCTCAGCACCCTGGAACCCCCCGGGTGGCACAGGGCTGGATGGGGCTTTCGTATAGCAGGGACGGTGCTGCCTCTCGCTTCGCTCGCTGTTCGCCGCTCGCCGCTCGCTCGCGCAGCCAAAAATGGCCAGTTTTGGCCCGTTTTTGGGCTGTTTTGGCCTGTTTTTGGGCTGTTCTTGTGTGGCGCGGTGACCGTCGTGAGCGGAGCAAAATGTCAGCCATCTCAGCACCCTGGAACCCCCCGGGTGGCACAGGGCTGGATGGGGCTTTCGTATAGCAGGGACGGTGCTGCCTCGCGCTTCGCTCGCTGTTCGCCGCTCTCCGCTCGCTCGCGCAGCAAAAAATGGCCAGTTTTGGCCCGTTTTTGGGCTGTTTTGGCCAGTTTTTGGCCTGTTCTTGCGTGCCGCGGCGACCGTCGTGAGCGGAGCAAAACGTCAGCCATCTCAGCACCCTGGAACCCCCCGGGTGGCACAGGGCTGGATGGGGCTTTCGTATAGCAGGGACGGTGCTGCCTCTCGCTTCGCTCGCTGTCCGCCGCTCGCTGCTCGCTCGCGCAGCCAAAAATGGCCAGTTTTGGCCCGTTTTTGGGCTGTTTTGGCCTGTTTTTGGTCCGTTCTTGCATGGCGCGGTGACCGTCGTGAGCGGAGCAAAACGTCAGCCATCTCAGCACCCTGGAACCCCCCGGGTGGCACAGGGCTGGATGGGGCTTTCGTATAGCAGGGACGGTGCTGCCTCACGCTTCGCTCGCTGTTCGCCGCTCGCCGCTCGCTCGCGCAGCCAAAAATGACCAGTTTTGGCCCGTTTTTGGGCTGTTTTGGCCTGTTTATGGTCCGTTCTTGCGTGGTGCGGTGACCGTCGTGAGCGGAGCAAAACGTCAGCCATCTCAGCACCCTGGAACCCCCCGGGTGGCACAGGGCTGGATGGGGCTTTCGTATATAGCAGGGACGGTGCTGCCTCTCGCTTCGCTCGCTGTCCGCCGCTCGCCGCTCGCTCGCGCAGCCAAAAATGGCCAGTTTTGGCCCGTTTTTGGGCCGTTTTGGCCAGTTTTTGGCCTGTTCTTGCATTGCGCGGTGACCGTCGAGAGCGGAGCAAAACGTCAGCCATCTCAGCACCCTGGAACCCCCCGGGTGGCACAGGGCTGGATGGGGCTTTCGTATAGCAGGGACGGTGCTGCCTCTCGCTTCGCTCGCTGTCCGCCGCTCGCCGCTCGCTCGTGCAGCCAAAAATGGCCAGTTTTGGCCCGTTTTTGGGCCGTTTTGGCCAGTTTTTGGCCTGTTCTTGCATTGCGCGGTGACCGTCGAGAGCGGAGCAAAACGTCAGCCATCTCAGCACCCTGGAACCCCCCGGGTGGCACAGGGCTGGATGGGGCTTTCGTATAGCAGGGACGGTGCTGCCTCTCGCTTCGCTCGCTGTCCGCCGCTCGCCGCTCGCTCGTGCAGCCAAAAATGGCCAGTTTTGGCCCGTTTTTGGGCCGTTTTGGCCAGTTTTTGGCCTGTTCTTGCATTGCGCGGTGACCGTCGAGAGCGGAGCAAAACGTCAGCCATCTCAGCACCCTGGAACCCCCCGGGTGGCACAGGGCTGGATGGGGCTTTCGTATAGCAGGGACGGTGCTGCCTCTCGCTTCGCTCGCTGTCCGCCGCTCGCCGCTCGCTCGTGCAGCCAAAAATGGCCAGTTTTGGCCCGTTTTTGGGCCGTTTTGGCCAGTTTTTGGCCTGTTCTTGCATTGCGCGGTGACCGTCGAGAGCGGAGCAAAACGTCAGCCATCTCAGCACCCTGGAACCCCCCGGGTGGCACAGGGCTGGATGGGGCTTTCGTATAGCAGGGACGGTGCTGCCTCTCGCTTCGCTCGCTGTCCGCCGCTCGCCGCTCGCTCGTGCAGCCAAAAATGGCCAGTTTTGGCCCGTTTTTGGGCCGTTTTGGCCAGTTTTTGGCCTGTTCTTGCATTGCGCGGTGACCGTCGAGAGCGGAGCAAAACGTCAGCCATCTCAGCACCCTGGAACCCCCCGGGTGGCACAGGGCTGGATGGGGCTTTCGTATAGCAGGGACGGTGCTGCCTCTCGCTTCGCTCGCTGTCCGCCGCTCGCCGCTCGCTCGCGCAGCCAAAAATGGCCAGTTTTGGCCCGTTTTTGGGCCGTTTTGGCCAGTTTTTGGCCTGTTCTTGCATTGCGCGGTGACCGTCGAGAGCGGAGCAAAACGTCAGCCATCTCAGCACCCTGGAACCCCCCGGGTGGCACAGGGC
>NW_027020865.1:40000-42500 GCF_036884655.1 Musa acuminata AAA Group
GTATATAGCAGGGACGGTGCTGCCTCTCGCTTCGCTCGCTGTCCGCCGCTCGCCGCTCGCTCGCGCAGCCAAAAATGGCCAGTTTTGGCCCGTTTTTGGGCCGTTTTGGCCAGTTTTTGGCCTGTTCTTGCATTGCGCGGTGACCGTCGAGAGCGGAGCAAAACGTCAGCCATCTCAGCACCCTGGAACCCCCCGGGTGGCACAGGGCTGGATGGGGCTTTCGTATAGCAGGGACGGTGCTGCCTCTCGCTTCGCTCGCTGTCCGCCGCTCGCCGCTCGCTCGTGCAGCCAAAAATGGCCAGTTTTGGCCCGTTTTTGGGCCGTTTTGGCCAGTTTTTGGCCTGTTCTTGCATTGCGCGGTGACCGTCGAGAGCGGAGCAAAACGTCAGCCATCTCAGCACCCTGGAACCCCCCGGGTGGCACAGGGCTGGATGGGGCTTTCGTATAGCAGGGACGGTGCTGCCTCTCGCTTCGCTCGCTGTCCGCCGCTCGCCGCTCGCTCGTGCAGCCAAAAATGGCCAGTTTTGGCCCGTTTTTGGGCCGTTTTGGCCAGTTTTTGGCCTGTTCTTGCATTGCGCGGTGACCGTCGAGAGCGGAGCAAAACGTCAGCCATCTCAGCACCCTGGAACCCCCCGGGTGGCACAGGGCTGGATGGGGCTTTCGTATAGCAGGGACGGTGCTGCCTCTCGCTTCGCTCGCTGTCCGCCGCTCGCCGCTCGCTCGTGCAGCCAAAAATGGCCAGTTTTGGCCCGTTTTTGGGCCGTTTTGGCCAGTTTTTGGCCTGTTCTTGCATTGCGCGGTGACCGTCGAGAGCGGAGCAAAACGTCAGCCATCTCAGCACCCTGGAACCCCCCGGGTGGCACAGGGCTGGATGGGGCTTTCGTATAGCAGGGACGGTGCTGCCTCTCGCTTCGCTCGCTGTCCGCCGCTCGCCGCTCGCTCGTGCAGCCAAAAATGGCCAGTTTTGGCCCGTTTTTGGGCCGTTTTGGCCAGTTTTTGGCCTGTTCTTGCATTGCGCGGTGACCGTCGAGAGCGGAGCAAAACGTCAGCCATCTCAGCACCCTGGAACCCCCCGGGTGGCACAGGGCTGGATGGGGCTTTCGTATAGCAGGGACGGTGCTGCCTCTCGCTTCGCTCGCTGTCCGCCGCTCGCCGCTCGCTCGCGCAGCCAAAAATGGCCAGTTTTGGCCCGTTTTTGGGCCGTTTTGGCCAGTTTTTGGCCTGTTCTTGCATTGCGCGGTGACCGTCGAGAGCGGAGCAAAACGTCAGCCATCTCAGCACCCTGGAACCCCCCGGGTGGCACAGGGCTGGATGGGGCTTTCGTATAGCAGGGACGGTGCTGCCTCTCGCTTCGCTCGCTGTCCGCCGCTCGCCGCTCGCGCAGCCAAAAATGGCCAGTTTTGGCCCGTTTTTGGGCCGTTTTGGCCAGTTTTTGGCCTGTTCTTGCATTGCGCGGTGACCGTCGAGAGCGGAGCAAAACGTCAGCCATCTCAGCACCCTGGAACCCCCCGGGTGGCACAGGGCTGGATGGGGCTTTCGTATAGCAGGGACGGTGCTGCCTCTCGCTTCGCTCGCTGTTCGCCGCTCGCCGCTCGCTCGCGCAGCCAAAAATGGCCAGTTTTGGCCCGTTTTTGGGCTGTTTTGGCCAGTTTTTGGCCTGTTCTTGCGTGGTGCGGTGACCGTCGTGAGCGGAGCAAAACGTCAGCCATCTCAGCACCCTGGAACCCCCCGGGTGGCACAGGGCTGGATGGGGCTTTCGTATAGCAGGGACGGTGCTGCCTCTCGCTTCGCTCGCTGTTCGCCGCTCGCCGCTCGCTCGCGCAGCCAAAAATGGCCAGTTTTGGCCCGTTTTTGGGCTGTTTTGGCCTGTTTTTGGGCTGTTCTTGTGTGGCGCGGTGACCGTCGTGAGCGGAGCAAAATGTCAGCCATCTCAGCACCCTGGAACCCCCCGGGTGGCACAGGGCTGGATGGGGCTTTCGTATAGCAGGGACGGTGCTGCCTCGCGCTTCGCTCGCTGTTCGCCGCTCTCCGCTCGCTCGCGCAGCAAAAAATGGCCAGTTTTGGCCCGTTTTTGGGCTGTTTTGGCCAGTTTTTGGCCTGTTCTTGCGTGCCGCGGCGACCGTCGTGAGCGGAGCAAAACGTCAGCCATCTCAGCACCCTGGAACCCCCCGGGTGGCACAGGGCTGGATGGGGCTTTCGTATAGCAGGGACGGTGCTGCCTCTCGCTTCGCTCGCTGTCCGCCGCTCGCTGCTCGCTCGCGCAGCCAAAAATGGCCAGTTTTGGCCCGTTTTTGGGCTGTTTTGGCCTGTTTTTGGGCTGTTCTTGTGTGCCGCGGCGACCGTCGTGAGCGGAGCAAAATGTCAGCCATCTCAGCACCCTGGAACCCCCCGGGTGGCACAGGGCTGGATGGGGCTTTCGTATAGCAGGGACGGTGCTGCCTCTCGCTTCGCTCGCTGTCCGCCGCTCGCCGCTCGCTCGCGCAGCCAAAAATGGCCAGTT
>NW_027020866.1:10000-12500 GCF_036884655.1 Musa acuminata AAA Group
ACAGCCCAAAAACGGGCCAAAACTGGCCATTTTTGGCTGCGCGAGCGAGCGGCGAGCGGCGAACAGCGAGCGAAGCGAGAGGCAGCACCGTCCCTGCTATACGAAAGCCCCATCCAGCCCTGTGCCACCCGGGGGGTTCCAGGGTGCTGAGATGGCTGACGTTTTGCTCCGCTCACGACGGTCACCGCACCACGCAAGAACAGGCCAAAAACTGGCCAAAACAGCCCAAAAACGGGCCAAAACTGGCCATTTTTGGCTGCGCGAGCGAGCGGCGAGCGGCGAACAGCGAGCGAAGCGAGAGGCAGCACCGTCCCTGCTATACGAAAGCCCCATCCAGCCCTGTGCCACCCGGGGGGTTCCAGGGTGCTGAGATGGCTGACGTTTTGCTCCGCTCTCGACGGTCACCGCGCAATGCAAGAACAGGCCAAAAACTGGCCAAAACGGCCCAAAAACGGGCCAAAACTGGCCATTTTTGGCTGCGCGAGCGGCGAGCGGCGGACAGCGAGCGAAGCGAGAGGCAGCACCGTCCCTGCTATACGAAAGCCCCATCCAGCCCTGTGCCACCCGGGGGGTTCCAGGGTGCTGAGATGGCTGACGTTTTGCTCCGCTCTCGACGGTCACCGCGCAATGCAAGAACAGGCCAAAAACTGGCCAAAACGGCCCAAAAACGGGCCAAAACTGGCCATTTTTGGCTGCGCGAGCGAGCGGCGAGCGGCGGACAGCGAGCGAAGCGAGAGGCAGCACCGTCCCTGCTATACGAAAGCCCCATCCAGCCCTGTGCCACCCGGGGGGTTCCAGGGTGCTGAGATGGCTGACGTTTTGCTCCGCTCTCGACGGTCACCGCGCAATGCAAGAACAGGCCAAAAACTGGCCAAAACGGCCCAAAAACGGGCCAAAACTGGCCATTTTTGGCTGCACGAGCGAGCGGCGAGCGGCGGACAGCGAGCGAAGCGAGAGGCAGCACCGTCCCTGCTATACGAAAGCCCCATCCAGCCCTGTGCCACCCGGGGGGTTCCAGGGTGCTGAGATGGCTGACGTTTTGCTCCGCTCTCGACGGTCACCGCGCAATGCAAGAACAGGCCAAAAACTGGCCAAAACGGCCCAAAAACGGGCCAAAACTGGCCATTTTTGGCTGCACGAGCGAGCGGCGAGCGGCGGACAGCGAGCGAAGCGAGAGGCAGCACCGTCCCTGCTATACGAAAGCCCCATCCAGCCCTGTGCCACCCGGGGGGTTCCAGGGTGCTGAGATGGCTGACGTTTTGCTCCGCTCTCGACGGTCACCGCGCAATGCAAGAACAGGCCAAAAACTGGCCAAAACGGCCCAAAAACGGGCCAAAACTGGCCATTTTTGGCTGCACGAGCGAGCGGCGAGCGGCGGACAGCGAGCGAAGCGAGAGGCAGCACCGTCCCTGCTATACGAAAGCCCCATCCAGCCCTGTGCCACCCGGGGGGTTCCAGGGTGCTGAGATGGCTGACGTTTTGCTCCGCTCTCGACGGTCACCGCGCAATGCAAGAACAGGCCAAAAACTGGCCAAAACGGCCCAAAAACGGGCCAAAACTGGCCATTTTTGGCTGCACGAGCGAGCGGCGAGCGGCGGACAGCGAGCGAAGCGAGAGGCAGCACCGTCCCTGCTATACGAAAGCCCCATCCAGCCCTGTGCCACCCGGGGGGTTCCAGGGTGCTGAGATGGCTGACGTTTTGCTCCGCTCTCGACGGTCACCGCGCAATGCAAGAACAGGCCAAAAACTGGCCAAAACGGCCCAAAAACGGGCCAAAACTGGCCATTTTTGGCTGCGCGAGCGAGCGGCGAGCGGCGGACAGCGAGCGAAGCGAGAGGCAGCACCGTCCCTGCTATATACGAAAGCCCCATCCAGCCCTGTGCCACCCGGGGGGTTCCAGGGTGCTGAGATGGCTGACGTTTTGCTCCGCTCACGACGGTCACCGCACCACGCAAGAACGGACCATAAACAGGCCAAAACAGCCCAAAAACGGGCCAAAACTGGTCATTTTTGGCTGCGCGAGCGAGCGGCGAGCGGCGAACAGCGAGCGAAGCGTGAGGCAGCACCGTCCCTGCTATACGAAAGCCCCATCCAGCCCTGTGCCACCCGGGGGGTTCCAGGGTGCTGAGATGGCTGACGTTTTGCTCCGCTCACGACGGTCACCGCGCCATGCAAGAACGGACCAAAAACAGGCCAAAACAGCCCAAAAACGGGCCAAAACTGGCCATTTTTGGCTGAGCGAGCGAGCGGTGAGCGGCGAACAGCGAGCGAAGCGAGAGGCAGCACCGTCCCTGCTATACGAAAGCCCCATCCAGCCCTGTGCCACCCGGGGGGTTCCAGGGTGCTGAGATGGCTGACGTTTTGCTCCGCTCACGACGGTCGCCGTGCCACGCAAGAACGGACCAAAAACAGGCCAAAACAGCCCAAAAACGGGCCAAAACTGGCCATTTTAGGTTGCGCGAGCGAGCGGCGAGCGGCGAACAGCGAGCGAAGCGTGAGG
>NW_027020866.1:32500-35000 GCF_036884655.1 Musa acuminata AAA Group
TCCCTGCTATACGAAAGCCCCATCCAGCCCTGTGCCACCCGGGGGGTTCCAGGGTGCTGAGATGGCTGACGTTTTGCTCCGCTCTCGACGGTCACCGCGCAATGCAAGAACAGGCCAAAAACTGGCCAAAACGGCCCAAAAACGGGCCAAAACTGGCCATTTTTGGCTGCACGAGCGAGCGGCGAGCGGCGGACAGCGAGCGAAGCGAGAGGCAGCACCGTCCCTGCTATACGAAAGCCCCATCCAGCCCTGTGCCACCCGGGGGGTTCCAGGGTGCTGAGATGGCTGACGTTTTGCTCCGCTCTCGACGGTCACCGCGCAATGCAAGAACAGGCCAAAAACTGGCCAAAACGGCCCAAAAACGGGCCAAAACTGGCCATTTTTGGCTGCACGAGCGAGCGGCGAGCGGCGGACAGCGAGCGAAGCGAGAGGCAGCACCGTCCCTGCTATACGAAAGCCCCATCCAGCCCTGTGCCACCCGGGGGGTTCCAGGGTGCTGAGATGGCTGACGTTTTGCTCCGCTCTCGACGGTCACCGCGCAATGCAAGAACAGGCCAAAAACTGGCCAAAACGGCCCAAAAACGGGCCAAAACTGGCCATTTTTGGCTGCACGAGCGAGCGGCGAGCGGCGGACAGCGAGCGAAGCGAGAGGCAGCACCGTCCCTGCTATACGAAAGCCCCATCCAGCCCTGTGCCACCCGGGGGGTTCCAGGGTGCTGAGATGGCTGACGTTTTGCTCCGCTCTCGACGGTCACCGCGCAATGCAAGAACAGGCCAAAAACTGGCCAAAACGGCCCAAAAACGGGCCAAAACTGGCCATTTTTGGCTGCACGAGCGAGCGGCGAGCGGCGGACAGCGAGCGAAGCGAGAGGCAGCACCGTCCCTGCTATATACGAAAGCCCCATCCAGCCCTGTGCCACCCGGGGGGTTCCAGGGTGCTGAGATGGCTGACGTTTTGCTCCGCTCTCGACGGTCACCGCGCAATGCAAGAACAGGCCAAAAACTGGCCAAAACGGCCCAAAAACGGGCCAAAACTGGCCATTTTTGGCTGCACGAGCGAGCGGCGAGCGGCGGACAGCGAGCGAAGCGAGAGGCAGCACCGTCCCTGCTATACGAAAGCCCCATCCAGCCCTGTGCCACCCGGGGGGTTCCAGGGTGCTGAGATGGCTGACGTTTTGCTCCGCTCTCGACGGTCACCGCGCAATGCAAGAACAGGCCAAAAACTGGCCAAAACGGCCCAAAAACGGGCCAAAACTGGCCATTTTTGGCTGCACGAGCGAGCGGCGAGCGGCGGACAGCGAGCGAAGCGAGAGGCAGCACCGTCCCTGCTATACGAAAGCCCCATCCAGCCCTGTGCCACCCGGGGGGTTCCAGGGTGCTGAGATGGCTGACGTTTTGCTCCGCTCTCGACGGTCACCGCGCAATGCAAGAACAGGCCAAAAACTGGCCAAAACGGCCCAAAAACGGGCCAAAACTGGCCATTTTTGGCTGCACGAGCGAGCGGCGAGCGGCGGACAGCGAGCGAAGCGAGAGGCAGCACCGTCCCTGCTATACGAAAGCCCCATCCAGCCCTGTGCCACCCGGGGGGTTCCAGGGTGCTGAGATGGCTGACGTTTTGCTCCGCTCTCGACGGTCACCGCGCAATGCAAGAACAGGCCAAAAACTGGCCAAAACGGCCCAAAAACGGGCCAAAACTGGCCATTTTTGGCTGCACGAGCGAGCGGCGAGCGGCGGACAGCGAGCGAAGCGAGAGGCAGCACCGTCCCTGCTATACGAAAGCCCCATCCAGCCCTGTGCCACCCGGGGGGTTCCAGGGTGCTGAGATGGCTGACGTTTTGCTCCGCTCTCGACGGTCACCGCGCAATGCAAGAACAGGCCAAAAACTGGCCAAAACGGCCCAAAAACGGGCCAAAACTGGCCATTTTTGGCTGCGCGAGCGAGCGGCGAGCGGCGGACAGCGAGCGAAGCGAGAGGCAGCACCGTCCCTGCTATATACGAAAGCCCCATCCAGCCCTGTGCCACCCGGGGGGTTCCAGGGTGCTGAGATGGCTGACGTTTTGCTCCGCTCACGACGGTCACCGCACCACGCAAGAACGGACCATAAACAGGCCAAAACAGCCCAAAAACGGGCCAAAACTGGTCATTTTTGGCTGCGCGAGCGAGCGGCGAGCGGCGAACAGCGAGCGAAGCGTGAGGCAGCACCGTCCCTGCTATACGAAAGCCCCATCCAGCCCTGTGCCACCCGGGGGGTTCCAGGGTGCTGAGATGGCTGACGTTTTGCTCCGCTCACGACGGTCACCGCGCCATGCAAGAACGGACCAAAAACAGGCCAAAACAGCCCAAAAACGGGCCAAAACTGGCCATTTTTGGCTGAGCGAGCGAGCGGTGAGCGGCGAACAGCGAGCGAAGCGAGAGGCAGCACCGTCCCTGCTATACGAAAGCCCCATCCAGCCCTGTGCCACCCGGGGGGTTCCAGGGTGCTGAGATGGCTGACGTTTTG
>NW_027020866.1:55000-57500 GCF_036884655.1 Musa acuminata AAA Group
CCGCTCACGACGGTCGCCGCGGCACGCAAGAACAGGCCAAAAACTGGCCAAAACAGCCCAAAAACGGGCCAAAACTGGCCATTTTTTGCTGCGCGAGCGAGCGGAGAGCGGCGAACAGCGAGCGAAGCGCGAGGCAGCACCGTCCCTGCTATACGAAAGCCCCATCCAGCCCTGTGCCACCCGGGGGGTTCCAGGGTGCTGAGATGGCTGACATTTTGCTCCGCTCACGACGGTCACCGCGCCACACAAGAACAGCCCAAAAACAGGCCAAAACAGCCCAAAAACGGGCCAAAACTGGCCATTTTTGGCTGCGCGAGCGAGCGGCGAGCGGCGAACAGCGAGCGAAGCGAGAGGCAGCACCGTCCCTGCTATACGAAAGCCCCATCCAGCCCTGTGCCACCCGGGGGGTTCCAGGGTGCTGAGATGGCTGACGTTTTGCTCCGCTCACGACGGTCACCGCACCACGCAAGAACAGGCCAAAAACTGGCCAAAACAGCCCAAAAACGGGCCAAAACTGGCCATTTTTGGCTGCGCGAGCGAGCGGCGAGCGGCGAACAGCGAGCGAAGCGAGAGGCAGCACCGTCCCTGCTATACGAAAGCCCCATCCAGCCCTGTGCCACCCGGGGGGTTCCAGGGTGCTGAGATGGCTGACGTTTTGCTCCGCTCTCGACGGTCACCGCGCAATGCAAGAACAGGCCAAAAACTGGCCAAAACGGCCCAAAAACGGGCCAAAACTGGCCATTTTTGGCTGCGCGAGCGGCGAGCGGCGGACAGCGAGCGAAGCGAGAGGCAGCACCGTCCCTGCTATACGAAAGCCCCATCCAGCCCTGTGCCACCCGGGGGGTTCCAGGGTGCTGAGATGGCTGACGTTTTGCTCCGCTCTCGACGGTCACCGCGCAATGCAAGAACAGGCCAAAAACTGGCCAAAACGGCCCAAAAACGGGCCAAAACTGGCCATTTTTGGCTGCGCGAGCGAGCGGCGAGCGGCGGACAGCGAGCGAAGCGAGAGGCAGCACCGTCCCTGCTATACGAAAGCCCCATCCAGCCCTGTGCCACCCGGGGGGTTCCAGGGTGCTGAGATGGCTGACGTTTTGCTCCGCTCTCGACGGTCACCGCGCAATGCAAGAACAGGCCAAAAACTGGCCAAAACGGCCCAAAAACGGGCCAAAACTGGCCATTTTTGGCTGCACGAGCGAGCGGCGAGCGGCGGACAGCGAGCG
This sequence comes from Musa acuminata AAA Group, assembly GCF_036884655.1. NCBI lineage: Eukaryota > Viridiplantae > Streptophyta > Magnoliopsida > Zingiberales > Musaceae > Musa > Musa acuminata. The sequence goes on from NW_027020866.1 coordinate 56,221, forward strand.
AAGCGAGAGGCAGCACCGTCCCTGCTATACGAAAGCCCCATCCAGCCCTGTGCCACCCGGGGGGTTCCAGGGTGCTGAGATGGCTGACGTTTTGCTCCGCTCTCGACGGTCACCGCGCAATGCAAGAACAGGCCAAAAACTGGCCAAAACGGCCCAAAAACGGGCCAAAACTGGCCATTTTTGGCTGCACGAGCGAGCGGCGAGCGGCGGACAGCGAGCGAAGCGAGAGGCAGCACCGTCCCTGCTATACGAAAGCCCCATCCAGCCCTGTGCCACCCGGGGGGTTCCAGGGTGCTGAGATGGCTGACGTTTTGCTCCGCTCTCGACGGTCACCGCGCAATGCAAGAACAGGCCAAAAACTGGCCAAAACGGCCCAAAAACGGGCCAAAACTGGCCATTTTTGGCTGCACGAGCGAGCGGCGAGCGGCGGACAGCGAGCGAAGCGAGAGGCAGCACCGTCCCTGCTATACGAAAGCCCCATCCAGCCCTGTGCCACCCGGGGGGTTCCAGGGTGCTGAGATGGCTGACGTTTTGCTCCGCTCTCGACGGTCACCGCGCAATGCAAGAACAGGCCAAAAACTGGCCAAAACGGCCCAAAAACGGGCCAAAACTGGCCATTTTTGGCTGCACGAGCGAGCGGCGAGCGGCGGACAGCGAGCGAAGCGAGAGGCAGCACCGTCCCTGCTATACGAAAGCCCCATCCAGCCCTGTGCCACCCGGGGGGTTCCAGGGTGCTGAGATGGCTGACGTTTTGCTCCGCTCTCGACGGTCACCGCGCAATGCAAGAACAGGCCAAAAACTGGCCAAAACGGCCCAAAAACGGGCCAAAACTGGCCATTTTTGGCTGCGCGAGCGAGCGGCGAGCGGCGGACAGCGAGCGAAGCGAGAGGCAGCACCGTCCCTGCTATATACGAAAGCCCCATCCAGCCCTGTGCCACCCGGGGGGTTCCAGGGTGCTGAGATGGCTGACGTTTTGCTCCGCTCACGACGGTCACCGCACCACGCAAGAACGGACCATAAACAGGCCAAAACAGCCCAAAAACGGGCCAAAACTGGTCATTTTTGGCTGCGCGAGCGAGCGGCGAGCGGCGAACAGCGAGCGAAGCGTGAGGCAGCACCGTCCCTGCTATACGAAAGCCCCATCCAGCCCTGTGCCACCCGGGGGGTTCCAGGGTGCTGAGATGGCTGACGTTTTGCTCCGCTCACGACGGTCACCGCGCCATGCAAGAACGGACCAAAAACAGGCCAAAACAGCCCAAAAACGGGCCAAAACTGGCCAT
>NW_027020866.1:77500-80000 GCF_036884655.1 Musa acuminata AAA Group
CGAGCGGCGGACAGCGAGCGAAGCGAGAGGCAGCACCGTCCCTGCTATACGAAAGCCCCATCCAGCCCTGTGCCACCCGGGGGGTTCCAGGGTGCTGAGATGGCTGACGTTTTGCTCCGCTCACGACGGTCGCCGCGGCACGCAAGAACAGGCCAAAAACTGGCCAAAACAGCCCAAAAACGGGCCAAAACTGGCCATTTTTTGCTGCGCGAGCGAGCGGAGAGCGGCGAACAGCGAGCGAAGCGCGAGGCAGCACCGTCCCTGCTATACGAAAGCCCCATCCAGCCCTGTGCCACCCGGGGGGTTCCAGGGTGCTGAGATGGCTGACATTTTGCTCCGCTCACGACGGTCACCGCGCCACACAAGAACAGCCCAAAAACAGGCCAAAACAGCCCAAAAACGGGCCAAAACTGGCCATTTTTGGCTGCGCGAGCGAGCGGCGAGCGGCGAACAGCGAGCGAAGCGAGAGGCAGCACCGTCCCTGCTATACGAAAGCCCCATCCAGCCCTGTGCCACCCGGGGGGTTCCAGGGTGCTGAGATGGCTGACGTTTTGCTCCGCTCACGACGGTCACCGCACCACGCAAGAACAGGCCAAAAACTGGCCAAAACAGCCCAAAAACGGGCCAAAACTGGCCATTTTTGGCTGCGCGAGCGAGCGGCGAGCGGCGAACAGCGAGCGAAGCGAGAGGCAGCACCGTCCCTGCTATACGAAAGCCCCATCCAGCCCTGTGCCACCCGGGGGGTTCCAGGGTGCTGAGATGGCTGACGTTTTGCTCCGCTCTCGACGGTCACCGCGCAATGCAAGAACAGGCCAAAAACTGGCCAAAACGGCCCAAAAACGGGCCAAAACTGGCCATTTTTGGCTGCGCGAGCGGCGAGCGGCGGACAGCGAGCGAAGCGAGAGGCAGCACCGTCCCTGCTATACGAAAGCCCCATCCAGCCCTGTGCCACCCGGGGGGTTCCAGGGTGCTGAGATGGCTGACGTTTTGCTCCGCTCTCGACGGTCACCGCGCAATGCAAGAACAGGCCAAAAACTGGCCAAAACGGCCCAAAAACGGGCCAAAACTGGCCATTTTTGGCTGCGCGAGCGAGCGGCGAGCGGCGGACAGCGAGCGAAGCGAGAGGCAGCACCGTCCCTGCTATACGAAAGCCCCATCCAGCCCTGTGCCACCCGGGGGGTTCCAGGGTGCTGAGATGGCTGACGTTTTGCTCCGCTCTCGACGGTCACCGCGCAATGCAAGAACAGGCCAAAAACTGGCCAAAACGGCCCAAAAACGGGCCAAAACTGGCCATTTTTGGCTGCACGAGCGAGCGGCGAGCGGCGGACAGCGAGCGAAGCGAGAGGCAGCACCGTCCCTGCTATACGAAAGCCCCATCCAGCCCTGTGCCACCCGGGGGGTTCCAGGGTGCTGAGATGGCTGACGTTTTGCTCCGCTCTCGACGGTCACCGCGCAATGCAAGAACAGGCCAAAAACTGGCCAAAACGGCCCAAAAACGGGCCAAAACTGGCCATTTTTGGCTGCACGAGCGAGCGGCGAGCGGCGGACAGCGAGCGAAGCGAGAGGCAGCACCGTCCCTGCTATACGAAAGCCCCATCCAGCCCTGTGCCACCCGGGGGGTTCCAGGGTGCTGAGATGGCTGACGTTTTGCTCCGCTCTCGACGGTCACCGCGCAATGCAAGAACAGGCCAAAAACTGGCCAAAACGGCCCAAAAACGGGCCAAAACTGGCCATTTTTGGCTGCACGAGCGAGCGGCGAGCGGCGGACAGCGAGCGAAGCGAGAGGCAGCACCGTCCCTGCTATACGAAAGCCCCATCCAGCCCTGTGCCACCCGGGGGGTTCCAGGGTGCTGAGATGGCTGACGTTTTGCTCCGCTCTCGACGGTCACCGCGCAATGCAAGAACAGGCCAAAAACTGGCCAAAACGGCCCAAAAACGGGCCAAAACTGGCCATTTTTGGCTGCACGAGCGAGCGGCGAGCGGCGGACAGCGAGCGAAGCGAGAGGCAGCACCGTCCCTGCTATACGAAAGCCCCATCCAGCCCTGTGCCACCCGGGGGGTTCCAGGGTGCTGAGATGGCTGACGTTTTGCTCCGCTCTCGACGGTCACCGCGCAATGCAAGAACAGGCCAAAAACTGGCCAAAACGGCCCAAAAACGGGCCAAAACTGGCCATTTTTGGCTGCGCGAGCGAGCGGCGAGCGGCGGACAGCGAGCGAAGCGAGAGGCAGCACCGTCCCTGCTATATACGAAAGCCCCATCCAGCCCTGTGCCACCCGGGGGGTTCCAGGGTGCTGAGATGGCTGACGTTTTGCTCCGCTCACGACGGTCACCGCACCACGCAAGAACGGACCATAAACAGGCCAAAACAGCCCAAAAACGGGCCAAAACTGGTCATTTTTGGCTGCGCGAGCGAGCGGCGAGCGGCGAACAGCGAGCGAAGCGTGAGGCAGCACCGTCCCTGCTATACGAAAGCCCCATCCAGCCCTGTGCCACCCGGGG
>NW_027020866.1:100000-102500 GCF_036884655.1 Musa acuminata AAA Group
ACATTTTGCTCCGCTCACGACGGTCGCCGCGGCACACAAGAACAGCCCAAAAACAGGCCAAAACAGCCCAAAAACGGGCCAAAACTGGCCATTTTTGGCTGCGCGAGCGAGCAGCGAGCGGCGGACAGCGAGCGAAGCGAGAGGCAGCACCGTCCCTGCTATACGAAAGCCCCATCCAGCCCTGTGCCACCCGGGGGGTTCCAGGGTGCTGAGATGGCTGACGTTTTGCTCCGCTCACGACGGTCGCCGCGGCACGCAAGAACAGGCCAAAAACTGGCCAAAACAGCCCAAAAACGGGCCAAAACTGGCCATTTTTTGCTGCGCGAGCGAGCGGAGAGCGGCGAACAGCGAGCGAAGCGCGAGGCAGCACCGTCCCTGCTATACGAAAGCCCCATCCAGCCCTGTGCCACCCGGGGGGTTCCAGGGTGCTGAGATGGCTGACATTTTGCTCCGCTCACGACGGTCACCGCGCCACACAAGAACAGCCCAAAAACAGGCCAAAACAGCCCAAAAACGGGCCAAAACTGGCCATTTTTGGCTGCGCGAGCGAGCGGCGAGCGGCGAACAGCGAGCGAAGCGAGAGGCAGCACCGTCCCTGCTATACGAAAGCCCCATCCAGCCCTGTGCCACCCGGGGGGTTCCAGGGTGCTGAGATGGCTGACGTTTTGCTCCGCTCACGACGGTCACCGCACCACGCAAGAACAGGCCAAAAACTGGCCAAAACAGCCCAAAAACGGGCCAAAACTGGCCATTTTTGGCTGCGCGAGCGAGCGGCGAGCGGCGAACAGCGAGCGAAGCGAGAGGCAGCACCGTCCCTGCTATACGAAAGCCCCATCCAGCCCTGTGCCACCCGGGGGGTTCCAGGGTGCTGAGATGGCTGACGTTTTGCTCCGCTCTCGACGGTCACCGCGCAATGCAAGAACAGGCCAAAAACTGGCCAAAACGGCCCAAAAACGGGCCAAAACTGGCCATTTTTGGCTGCGCGAGCGGCGAGCGGCGGACAGCGAGCGAAGCGAGAGGCAGCACCGTCCCTGCTATACGAAAGCCCCATCCAGCCCTGTGCCACCCGGGGGGTTCCAGGGTGCTGAGATGGCTGACGTTTTGCTCCGCTCTCGACGGTCACCGCGCAATGCAAGAACAGGCCAAAAACTGGCCAAAACGGCCCAAAAACGGGCCAAAACTGGCCATTTTTGGCTGCGCGAGCGAGCGGCGAGCGGCGGACAGCGAGCGAAGCGAGAGGCAGCACCGTCCCTGCTATACGAAAGCCCCATCCAGCCCTGTGCCACCCGGGGGGTTCCAGGGTGCTGAGATGGCTGACGTTTTGCTCCGCTCTCGACGGTCACCGCGCAATGCAAGAACAGGCCAAAAACTGGCCAAAACGGCCCAAAAACGGGCCAAAACTGGCCATTTTTGGCTGCACGAGCGAGCGGCGAGCGGCGGACAGCGAGCGAAGCGAGAGGCAGCACCGTCCCTGCTATACGAAAGCCCCATCCAGCCCTGTGCCACCCGGGGGGTTCCAGGGTGCTGAGATGGCTGACGTTTTGCTCCGCTCTCGACGGTCACCGCGCAATGCAAGAACAGGCCAAAAACTGGCCAAAACGGCCCAAAAACGGGCCAAAACTGGCCATTTTTGGCTGCACGAGCGAGCGGCGAGCGGCGGACAGCGAGCGAAGCGAGAGGCAGCACCGTCCCTGCTATACGAAAGCCCCATCCAGCCCTGTGCCACCCGGGGGGTTCCAGGGTGCTGAGATGGCTGACGTTTTGCTCCGCTCTCGACGGTCACCGCGCAATGCAAGAACAGGCCAAAAACTGGCCAAAACGGCCCAAAAACGGGCCAAAACTGGCCATTTTTGGCTGCACGAGCGAGCGGCGAGCGGCGGACAGCGAGCGAAGCGAGAGGCAGCACCGTCCCTGCTATACGAAAGCCCCATCCAGCCCTGTGCCACCCGGGGGGTTCCAGGGTGCTGAGATGGCTGACGTTTTGCTCCGCTCTCGACGGTCACCGCGCAATGCAAGAACAGGCCAAAAACTGGCCAAAACGGCCCAAAAACGGGCCAAAACTGGCCATTTTTGGCTGCACGAGCGAGCGGCGAGCGGCGGACAGCGAGCGAAGCGAGAGGCAGCACCGTCCCTGCTATACGAAAGCCCCATCCAGCCCTGTGCCACCCGGGGGGTTCCAGGGTGCTGAGATGGCTGACGTTTTGCTCCGCTCTCGACGGTCACCGCGCAATGCAAGAACAGGCCAAAAACTGGCCAAAACGGCCCAAAAACGGGCCAAAACTGGCCATTTTTGGCTGCGCGAGCGAGCGGCGAGCGGCGGACAGCGAGCGAAGCGAGAGGCAGCACCGTCCCTGCTATATACGAAAGCCCCATCCAGCCCTGTGCCACCCGGGGGGTTCCAGGGTGCTGAGATGGCTGACGTTTTGCTCCGCTCACGACGGTCACCGCACCACGCAAGAACGGACCATAAACAGGCCAAAACAGCCCAAAAACGGGCCAA
>NW_027020867.1:17500-18606 GCF_036884655.1 Musa acuminata AAA Group
CCCAAAAACGGGCCAAAACTGGCCATTTTTGGCTGCGCGAGCGAGCGGCGAGCGGCGGACAGCGAGCGAAGCGAGAGGCAGCACCGTCCCTGCTATACGAAAGCCCCATCCAGCCCTGTGCCACCCGGGGGGTTCCAGGGTGCTGAGATGGCTGACGTTTTGCTCCGCTCTCGACGGTCACCGCGCAACGCAAGAACAGGCCAAAAACTGGCCAAAACGGCCCAAAAACGGGCCAAAACTGGCCATTTTTGGCTGCGCGAGCGAGCGGCGAGCGGCGGACAGCGAGCGAAGCGAGAGGCAGCACCGTCCCTGCTATACGAAAGCCCCATCCAGCCCTGTGCCACCCGGGGGGTTCCAGGGTGCTGAGATGGCTGACATTTTGCTCCGCTCACGACGGTCGCCGCGGCACACAAGAACAGCCCAAAAACAGGCCAAAACAGCCCAAAAACGGGCCAAAACTGGCCATTTTTGGCTGCGCGAGCGAGCAGCGAGCGGCGGACAGCGAGCGAAGCGAGAGGCAGCACCGTCCCTGCTATACGAAAGCCCCATCCAGCCCTGTGCCACCCGGGGGGTTCCAGGGTGCTGAGATGGCTGACGTTTTGCTCCGCTCACGACGGTCGCCGCGGCACGCAAGAACAGGCCAAAAACTGGCCAAAACAGCCCAAAAACGGGCCAAAACTGGCCATTTTTTGCTGCGCGAGCGAGCGGAGAGCGGCGAACAGCGAGCGAAGCGCGAGGCAGCACCGTCCCTGCTATACGAAAGCCCCATCCAGCCCTGTGCCACCCGGGGGGTTCCAGGGTGCTGAGATGGCTGACATTTTGCTCCGCTCACGACGGTCACCGCGCCACACAAGAACAGCCCAAAAACAGGCCAAAACAGCCCAAAAACGGGCCAAAACTGGCCATTTTTGGCTGCGCGAGCGAGCGGCGAGCGGCGAACAGCGAGCGAAGCGAGAGGCAGCACCGTCCCTGCTATACGAAAGCCCCATCCAGCCCTGTGCCACCCGGGGGGTTCCAGGGTGCTGAGATGGCTGACGTTTTGCTCCGCTCACGACGGTCACCGCACCACGCAAGAACAGGCCAAAAACTGGCCAAAACAGCCCAAA
>NW_027020868.1:5000-28538 GCF_036884655.1 Musa acuminata AAA Group
AGTTCTAATAACTACAATTATTCATTATTATTTATACTAATATAATGAATAATGTTTCACTTTTTAACTATAACTCGTAATAATCAGAAGTCATTATAATGGTGGTTACCCTTTTCTTTTAGAAATAAAAAGAAATCTCTATCTCCACCGAAAAACAAAGACTCAAACTTTAGTTAGTGGAAAAAGCCCCTTATCGGATTTGAACCGATGACTTACGCCTTACCATGGCGTTACTCTACCACTGAGTTAAAAGGGCTTGTTTTATTCGATTCATGAATTATAGCCTTTTTCCATTATGAGTCTACTGCATAATATATGTACATGATATATACATATATGCACATAATATATACATAGTTCATTTAGGAGCAATCAATTTGATTTACCCCCCAAAAGTAAAAAGTGGGCAAATTTTTATTTTTTTTTTGATAAAAATAATGCAGTGAATTGTTTCAAGACCGACCCCGCTTGTTTACCTTTACTGACTCATCAAAACAAGATTCACTTGATTGATACATGTACCAATCTGACATCGACATAGATTCGATAGATTTTCTTGAATCATGTGATGAGGGTATTCGTACCCTGAACCGAATTCTTATAAAAAAAATAAAAAAGAAAAAAGGAAAATTTCTATCGTTTTTTAATTTTCTGACTTAATGTGAGATAGTGATAGGCATATTTTATCTGAACAATGAACGAAGCAATGAGTTAAGTTAAAATTAATGAGTTAAAATTGAAGAAAAGAAATTAAGTGGGGTTCTACCCCCTTTTCTGTTCTGTCGGACCAATCACTGCCTGAACTGACGGAGTCCTGTACCTCCTTTCGCTATATAAAATAGTATGGGATGGTTCATTCATGAACCATCAAATCCAAAACAAAATTCTATGGAATCATAACATAAAAGTAGAAAAGAGTGTTCAGATCTAGTCATATCATTAGATTATATTGACAATTCCAAAAAACTACTCATACTATCATCATAGTATGATGACAGTTGGGCGGATATGCCCCTATCGTCTAGTGGTTCAGGACATCTCTCTTTCAAGGAGGCAGCGGGGATTCGACTTCCCCTGGGGGTACTACGAAAGGAAGTTGATCATGGATTATCAATAAGCCTAGAAGAATTCTTCCTGGTCGATGCCCGAGCGGTTAATGGGACGGACTGTAAATTCGTTGGCGATATGTCTACGCTGGTTCAAATCCAGCTCGGCCCAAAAATTCGCCGCTCCATGAATATGATATAACCAATGATATAACCAATTTGTCCCCCAGAAACAAAATACCTGATCCGTAAAAGAGAAAGAGTCCATTTTTGTTTCTCTATCCATGTTTTTCTCATTCGTTCTGATCTTTTCTTTCTAACGATCTAGATTCATAATACTTAATCAAAGCAAAGATTATGAAAGGAAAAATCGTTTTTTCTCAATGAAAGGTTGATTATCTATTTTTGGCAATAAAATAAAATAAACACAGGTTACTAGTAATCGTGTCACTTTCACTATAGTCCATATCTATGTGTTCTATGTGTATATGATATCAGTTAGTATATCATTCGTGTCTCTGTTACAACGCGACGAAGAAAATGTTTTCTGAAACCATTAAGAATATGTATACCATACACCTCGCTGGGATTGTAGTTCAATTGTCAGAGCACCGCCCTGTCAAGGCGGAAGCTGCGGGTTCGAGCCCCGTCAGTCCCGAACTAGGATCCGACCGATGAATGGAGAAATGAATTTATCTATTTTCCGTGAAAAAGGAGACAGGGGGCAAGATCTAATCCCAGTGGAGATCCTTATTTCTTTGTTTTTCATTTCGCATTTATCATCAGACAAATACAGGAATTTCCATTTCTTCCACTAGTGCCGAGTGATAAGGGAGAGACATAACATATATAGATTCGTACAATCGGTGGTATTCCTATATTTAGTATTTTAAGAGATACTCGTCTGACTTTCTTTTTCGATTTTCTTGATAATGAAATAGAATAGAGTGCTCCTATTTTACCGAGAGTACATACGCAAATTGTATTCGTTTATTGTACAATACATAATGAACTTAACATAATTACCTCGACAGAGTACTTGTCAGGTTAAACGACAACCCTTTTTAGCTTCGACTTTGTTTGTGTATCCTCAATGACTAATTGGAAACAATCTATCTCATTCTCATTTAAATTGCACACTGAATTTTTGATGTATGCCTTCCAGTCCCAATCGAAGAAAGAGATACTAATCAAATAAAAGAAAAGACCAAGCAACGTTCCTTTTTATTAAATTTGTTGGAATTATATTAGATCTTTTATACTTAACCCGTCCTTTTTCCATCTCACTTCTACTCTTTGGATCTGTGTGTGATTCATAGAATACCAGTCATATAATACCTCATAATTGTATGTACATAATTGTATGTATAAGTATAACGAAGGAGGAGTATATAAGGAAGACGGTAGGGTTATTTATAGAAAAGAAAAAGTGGAAAAGGATGAAAATTCAATGGGATTCTTTATTGGATCAGGAATCCCATTTCAGATTTAGTATGGATAAAGGATCTTCCTATGTTATACTATTCAATTCTCGACGATGAATCGATTTGATAGATCAGATATTGTTATTCATAATATTGATCCGATTCAGTATCATCAGGATGCAATTCATCCCATTTGAATTTACAGGAATCAAATTTCTCATCTCTATGGGATTAGATCCCGAGTTATTGCGAAGTAAAAAAACAATGAGATTATGGAAGTAAATATTCTCGCATTTATTGCTACTGCACTGTTCATTCTAAGTTCCTACTGCCTTTTTACTTATCATCTACGTAAAAACAGTCAGTCAAAATGATTAATTTGACTGAAACTTGATTTATTAGTTCTTATCAATGATTGAATAAATGAAAGAAACGGATTCAAACTCCAAGTCTTAAATGAAATGATCTGTCTGGAATCATAAGTATCTGAGATAATAAGTATCTGAGATAGTAGTATCTGAGCCGAGATAGTATGGTATAGTATTTATTATCCTATTAATGATTTTCATAGAAAGTTGTACTGTATACAGATATAGGCTTTTATATAGAGAAAGCCTATATCTAGGTCAATATACAATATGTATGTACATAGATTAGATGTATATCTAAATAGTACATCAAAATAACAGTCCAATTCTATTATTTTTTTGGCTACATTTACTTGTGTGGATTTCGATCAATTCAAAATAATTGAAGACCAACTCTTCTAATTCCTGGCTTTCTTAGAATTTATATATATATAGGTATAGGTCCCGAGATCTATCAAAGGAATCAATGGAGCAAGACAAAAAGAGTATGGGCATATTCTACTATAAATTAAATAAAAAAAAAGATAAAAGAAAACGAAACCAAAGAAAAGAATCTTTTTCTTTTTTTAGATTTCCCATCTCAAGAAGTCATTGCTTGATCTATTAACAGATGATCTGCGGAGTTCTATTCCATGATAACTTCTTCAGATTTGAAAAAGAAGTAGATTAATAGAGTAGACCTTCCCAATTTTTTATGCTTAAACATGACATGAGATGAGTCAAAAAAAGCATAAAAAAATCTCTAGGAGTCTAAAAAAAAGGTGAAATGCGCGATATGTGGATCGCTCAACGGAAGAAAGATCTAATCTTATTATGTGTAGAACCTCTTTGGACAACAACTAGTCATTTCCAATAGAAAGTATGTATTGTCGTAATCTAATATAATTAGAATAGCGGAACGGCTTTCTCTTCTCTTAGAACAGTAAAAGTAAAGAAAGAGGGAAACAAATAAAGAAAAAAAGAAAAAACCAATTTCAGATTTTTTCTTTTTGTAATATCCATAATTCTGGTAAGAGCTGGTTTATCAAAATAGAATATTTAGGAAGAATTCGTTGGAAAAAATTTCCTATCATGCGTAGATTAGGTTTCGAAATACAACTATAGTAATCATTCATTCTTTGATCGAATGGTTATTATTCATTATTGTATTTTCTTATTCATTACTGTATTTCAGTATAATTTTGAAACAGAGACATTCTTTTTTAAAGCTTTGCAAAACGATCAATTAAACAATTGATAGAATTCAATTACTCAATCGATTACTCGATTAGTAGTACCCCTAGAGTCCACTCCTTCCCCATACTACGAGTGAGAGGGAAAATGTAAAGACTACCATTAAAGCAGCCCAAGCGAGACTTACTATATCCATATAAATTATGTCTCCTATCTCTATGAAGGAATTATTCCATTATTGATCAATAATCATAGTGGAATCAATGGCGCAGAGTCAAAATGGAATTCTGACTTAACTTAAGGCTATTGATGAACCAATCCAATGAATCTACTCGTAACAAGATTATAAGATTTCTGGTAGAATCGGGAAGCATTAAGCATAAATACAATACACACACCTTTTCTCGGAAAATGAAATAACAAAGGAATACTCCTATCCCAATGGAACATGTAGGAGTACTAAGACCTATTGTTTGTTACCCTTTTTCATAAGCAAAAGACATCAAAATATACCATCAAGATAGATAACTATCTATCAGATACCTCTATTTCCTATTTGATCTAAGCCTTACTGTTTTTTTTGTGAAAGAATGGGGAGACACCATCACCAGTATTACATACATTCTTTCTTTTTTTCGTAATCCCCCTATCTTACACGGGCAAAGAAATTCCTACACGGGCAAAGAAATTTTTTTGTTTCTTCAACTTTTACTTTTACTCTTTACTCAATAAGAGCCGACCAACTATCCTGATTGAATGTTTGAGTACTCAGAGACTCTCGTGAGTCTGGATACAAAGTATCTTCAGTCCTTTCCACAACTTCTAAATTGATTTCCCATCAGCCTATCCAATCGAATTCCAGACAGAGTCAGTAGACACAACGGTGGTAGTGTAAAATAATTAGGAATTCTTGATAGTCTTTCGTACAATCTCTTCTTCAATCCTAGTAGCAAAAATGGAGTGTCCTTTAGGAACCTTTGGATACCAAGATTTCCGACCTCTTACTTTCGTAGTTTTGAATCCCAGAATTTACTTTCACTATTTATTTATTCTACTTATAAAATAAATGTCCGAACCAATCATAATCATATTAAAATCATAATCATATTAATAAGTAAGGCTTACTTCATCCCTATTTGTACCGGTTTGGGCCACACCCAAAGCCCGGATTTTTAGAAAAAAATTGACTTTCTTTAAAAAAATTGACTTTCTTTATAGAACTACAGATTCTAAAAATAAAGTATCGATAGGCTTATCCTTTTGCCTCTCCTTCTCCGGGGACAGAATTCGTCGAGTTAAATCAGCAGAATAAGAAATCCCAAGTTTTTTGTTGATCAGGCGACACCCAGATTTGAACTGGGGATAAAGGATTTGCAGTCCCCCGCCTTACCACTTGGCCATGTCGCCAAACCAAATTCGATCCAAATAAGATAAAAAATAGATTTCTGGTCAAAGACTGAAAAATTCAGGGCAAATTGGAACCATTAACTATTTGTTTTGTTGTTTTGAATTAGCGAAAGGTTCTTCAATTTGTATCTCAAATTGTTGCGTTTCCTTAATGGCATAACAAAATCAAATTGATTTATGACTAATTCAGTATCAATTATTTTCAATAATCAATCTTTTTCAATTTCAATTATAACAATATAAATTATAACAATATATATGTGTATATGTAAACCTCAAAACAGAAATTGTTACACAGATACCGCTCTTATGTACATATCCCATATCCCTATAGAGAATCGTCGTGCCTTCTTTTTTCATTTTCTATATGCAATAGAAAAAATAGGAATTATGATATAGTGCGACCTGACTTCTGTTGCCACAAGTGAAATTACGATAAAAGATGTGATATGCGGACAGGTAGATAGCTATATTGGCATGCACTTAATAAATATTACTCCTATTACGCAATTCAATCATATTCTATATATTCTACTAGCAAAAAAATAATTCGAAATTTTTTTTGAACATGAAATGAAACTCAAATAAAATTAAGTATGCTAAAAAGGGAAACTCTATATTGTTCCTGTTGTACCTGTCGCAAATTCGAACTTGCGTCGAAAATGCTCTTCATTCCTCTGTCTCATTTTCCGTTCATACGTATGAAATACATATATGGTATATGGAGTTGGCTAAAATTTCATGTGATTCAGTAAACAGAATATACATTCCATCATTGCTAGATCGATCCGTATGGTTCGATAAATAGTGAGCTAATAATGGGATTTTTCAATAAACAGGAAACTTAAGATTAAGATGCTCCGGAATGATGGAAATGAGGGAATGTCCACAATACCTGGATTTAGTCAGATCCAATTTGAGGGATTTTGTAGGTTCATTAATGAGGGCTTGACGGAAGAATTTCATAAGTTTCCAAAAATTGAAGATACAGATCAAGAAATTGAATTTAAATTATTTGTGGAAAGATATCAATTGGTAGAACCCTTGATAAACGAAAGAGATGCTGTGTATGAATCACTCACATATTCTTCTGAATTATATGTACCCGCGGGATTAATTTGGAAAACCGGTAGAGATATGCAAGAACAAACCGTTTTTATTGGAAACATTCCCCTAATGAATTCCCTGGGAACCTTTATAGTAAATGGAATATACAGAATTGTGATCAATCAAATATTGCAAAGTCCTGGTATTTACTACCGTTCAGAATTGGACCATAACGGAATTTCTGTCTATACCAGCACAATAATATCAGATTGGGGAGGAAGATCGGAATTAGAAATTGATAGAAAAGCAAGGATATGGGCCCGTGTAAGTAGGAAACAAAAAATATCTATTCTAATTCTATCATCAGCTATGGGTTCGAATCTAAGAGAAATTCTAGATAATGTTTGTTACCCTGAAATTTTCTTGTCTTTCCCGAATGATAAGGAGAAAAAAAAGATTGGGTCAAAAGAAAATGCTATTTTGGAATTTTATCAACAATTTGCTTGTGTAGGCGGGGATCCGGTATTTTCTGAGTCTTTATGTAAAGAATTACAAAAGAAATTTTTTCAACAAAGATGTGAATTAGGAAGGATTGGTCGACGAAATATGAACCGGAGACTGAATCTTGATATACCTCAGAACAATACATTTTTATTACCACGAGATGTATTGGCTGCTGCGGATCATTTGATCGGAATTAAATTTGGAATGGGTACACTTGACGATATGAATCACTTGAAAAATAAACGGATTCGTTCTATAGCGGATCTGTTACAGGATCAATTCGGACTGGCTCTTGTTCGTTTAGAAAATGCGGTTCGAGGAACTATATGTGGAGCAATTCGGCATAAATTGATACCGACTCCTCAAAATTTGGTAACTTCAACTTCATTAACAACCACTTATGAATCGTTTTTTGGCCTACATCCTTTATCTCAAGTTTTGGATCGAACTAATCCATTGACACAAATCGTTCATGGGCGAAAATTGAGTTATTTGGGTCCTGGAGGATTGACGGGGCGAACTGCTAGTTTTCGGATACGAGATATTCATCCTAGCCACTATGGACGTATTTGTCCAATTGACACGTCCGAAGGAATCAATGTTGGACTTATTGGATCCTTAGCCATTCATGTGAGGATTGGCCATTGGGGATCTATAGAGAGTCCATTTTATGAAATATCTGAAAGATCAAAAGAGGCACAGATAGTTTATTTATCACCAAATAGAGATGAATATTATATGGTAGCAGCGGGAAATTCTTTGGCCTTGAATCGGGGTATTCAGGAAGAACAGGTTGTTCCAGCCCGATACCGTCAAGAGTTCCTGACTATTGCATGGGAACAGATTCATCTTAGAAGTATTTTTCCCTTCCAATATTTTTCTATTGGAGCTTCCCTCATTCCTTTTATCGAGCATAATGATGCGAATCGGGCTTTAATGAGTTCTAATATGCAGCGCCAAGCAGTTCCGCTTTCTCAGTCCGAGAGGTGCATTGTTGGAACTGGACTGGAACGCCAAACGGCTCTGGATTCGGGGGTTTCCGCTATAGCCGAACACGAGGGAAAGATCATTTATACTGACCCTCACAAGATCATTTTATCAAGTAATGGGGACACTACTATAAGTATAAGTATTCCATTAGTTATCTATCAACGTTCCAACAAAAATACTTGTATGCATCAAAAACCTCAGGTTCCGCGGGGTAAATGCATTAAAAAAGGACAAATTTTAGCGGACGGTGCGGCTACAGTTGGGGGGGAACTTGCTTTAGGAAAAAACGTATTAGTAGCTTATATGCCATGGGAGGGTTACAATTCTGAAGACGCAGTACTAATTAGCGAACGTCTGGTATATGAAGATATTTATACTTCTTTTCACATCCGGAAATATGAAATTCAGACTCATGTGACAAGCCAAGGACCTGAAAGAATCACTAAGGAAATACCACATCTAGAGGCTCATTTACTCCGCAATTTAGACAGAAATGGAGTTGTGATGCTGGGATCTTGGGTAGAAACAGGTGATATTTTAGTAGGTAAATTAACACCTCAGACAGCAAACGAATCGTCGTATGCTCCAGAGGATAGATTATTACGAGCCATACTTGGAATTCAGGTATCCACTGCAAAAGAAACTTCTCTAAAACTACCTATAGGCGGAAGAGGTCGCGTTATTGATGTGAGATGGATCCGGAAAAAGGGGGGTTCCTGTTATAATTCAGAAATGATTCGTGTATATATTTCACAGAAACGTGAAATCAAAGTAGGTGATAAAGTAGCTGGAAGACATGGGAATAAGGGTATCATTTCAAAAATTTTGCCTAGACAAGATATGCCCTATTTGCAAGATGGAACACCTGTTGATATGGTCTTCAACCCATTAGGAGTACCATCACGAATGAATGTGGGACAGATATTTGAATGCTCGCTCGGGTTAGCGGGGGATCTGCTAAAGAGACATTATAGAATAGCACCTTTTGATGAGAGATATGAGCAAGAGGCTTCGAGAAAACTAGTGTTTTCCGAATTATATGAAGCCAGTAAGCAAACAAAAAATCCATGGGTATTTGAACCCGAATATCCGGGAAAAAGCAGAATATTTGATGGAAGAACAGGAAATCCTTTTGAACAACCTGTTCTAATAGGAAAGTCCTATATTTTAAAATTAATTCATCAAGTTGATGATAAAATCCATGGACGTTCTAGTGGACATTACGCACTTGTTACACAACAACCCCTTAGAGGAAGGGCGAAGCAAGGGGGACAACGAGTAGGGGAAATGGAAGTTTGGGCTCTAGAGGGATTTGGTGTTGCTCATATTTTACAAGAGATGCTTACTTATAAATCTGATCATATTAGAGCTCGTCAAGAAGTACTTGGTGCTACGATCATTGGAGGAAGAGTATCTAACCCAGAAGATGCTCCAGAATCTTTTCGATTGCTCGTTCGAGAACTACGATCTTTAGCTCTAGAACTGAATCATTTCCTTGTATCTGAGAAGAACTTCCAGATTAATAGGAAGGAAGCTTGATCTGAATGAATCAGAATTTCTATTCTATGATTGACCGGTATAAACATCAACAACTTCGAATTGGACTAGTTTCTCCTCAACAAATAAAGGCTTGGGCCAACAAAATTTTACCTAATGGAGAGATAGTTGGAGAGGTGACAAAGCCCTATACGTTTCATTATAAGACCAATAAACCAGAAAAAGATGGATTGTTTTGTGAAAGAATCTCTGGGCCCATAAAAAGTGGAATTTGTGCTTGTGGAAATTATCGAGTGATTGGAGCTGAAAAAGAAGACCCGAAATTTTGTGAACAATGCGGGGTGGAATTTGTTGATTCTCGGATACGAAGATATCAAATGGGATACATCAAACTCGCATGTCCAGTGACTCATGTGTGGTATTTGAAACGTCTTCCTAGTTATATCGCGAATCTTTTAGATAAACCCCTTAAGGAATTAGAAGGCCTAGTATACTGCGATGTGTGATTTGATCAAAATTTTCGTTTTACAGATTCGGACTGAGAAACTGTCATCCCATTCAATCCGATTGGGGTGCCCCCGGCTCTGACATGTGTTTTGGGAGAAGTAAAAGTAACACGAAACTCAGAATTATAGGTGTATTCAATACTTCCAAATGCAAGGGGAATTGATCCATGGTCGATTCCGTATAAATAGGAATTGCTAGTTATACCTCGTGAAAAAACACTTTTTTGTGGAATCAGCTATTCCATTTCTTTATAGAGAGATTCCGTTTAAGCAAGCAAATATAGTATGGTTACAGAAGTCTATCTATCGCATATATGCTTCAAGGGGCATCATGGGATAACCATCGAGGTGAGTAGGGACCTAAAGGATCGAATAGAACGATATATAGACAAGTAAATCCCTTACGAGTCCCAAAGTATTCTTTTAAGGGGATTCATCATTTGACGGGAAGTAGACTACTCAAAAATCCTACATTTTTATTTTGTCATAAGTAATTCGGAAAATGAAAGTAAAAAAAGAAGAATGAATCGTTGGTCCTTAGTGGGAACTTGAGTAAGGAGTAGTTCTTTGTTTGTAGGGTTTTTCGAACAAACTTTTTAAATAAGAAAGAATCCCCTTTTTGAGGTAACTACTTGAGCCGGATGAAAGGAAACCTTCACGTCCGATTTTAAAAGGGGGAATCCAATCCTACAGGAACCTATCTCGATTTTTCTTTTGCTAGGCCCATAGCGAAAAAACCTACTTTCTTACGATTACGAGGTTTATTCGAATATGAAATCCAATCTCGGAAATACAGCATACCACTTTTTTTTACTACCCAAGGCTTCGAGACATTTCGAAATCGAGAAATCTCTACAGGAGCAGGTGCTATCAGAGAACAATTAGCCGATTCAGATTTGCGAATTATTACGGGTAATTCATTAGTAGAATGGAAGGAATTAGGGGAGGAGGGGTCCACTGGAAATGAATGGGAAGATAGAAAAATTAGAAGAAGAAAGGATTTTTTGGTTAGACGCATGGAATTAGCTAAACATTTTATTCGAACAAATGTAGAACCAGAATGGATGGTTTTGTGCTTATTACCAGTTCTTCCTCCCGAGTTGAGACCAATCATTCAGATAGATGGGGGTAAACTAATGAGTTCGGATATTAATGAACTCTATAGACGAGTTATCTATCGGAATAATACTCTTACCGATCTATTAGCAACAAGTAGATCTACGCCAGGGGAATTAGTAATGTGTCAGGAGAAATTGGTACAAGAGGCCGTGGATACACTTCTTGATAATGGGATCCGTGGACAACCAATGAGGGATGGTCATAATAAAGTTTACAAGTCATTTTCAGATGTAATTGAAGGCAAAGAGGGAAGATTTCGTGAGACTCTGCTTGGTAAACGTGTCGATTATTCGGGACGTTCCGTCATTGTCGTGGGTCCTTCGCTTTCATTACATCAGTGTGGATTACCTCGAGAAATAGCAATAGAGCTTTTCCAAACATTTGTAATTCGTGGTCTAATCAGACAACATGTTGCTTCTAACATAGGAATTGCTAAAAGTAAAATTCGGGAAAAAGAACCCATTGTATGGGAAATACTTCAAGAAGTTATGCGGGGGCATCCTGTATTATTGAATAGAGCACCCACCCTGCACAGATTAGGCATACAGGCGTTCCAACCCTTTTTAGTGGAGGGACGCGCTATTTGTTTACATCCATTAGTTTGTAAGGGTTTCAATGCAGACTTTGATGGGGATCAAATGGCTGTTCATGTACCTTTATCTTTGGAAGCTCAAGCGGAGGCTCGTTTACTTATGTTTTCTCATATGAATCTCTTGTCTCCAGCTATTGGGGATCCTATTTCCGTACCAACTCAAGATATGCTTATCGGACTCTATTTATTAACGATCGGGAATCGTCGAGGTATTTGTGCAAATAGGTATAATCCATATAGATATAGTTGCGGAAACTACCAAAATAAAAAGGTTGACAATAAAAAAAATGACTATAGGTATACGGAAAAGAAAGAACCCTATTTTTCTAGTTCCTATGATGCACTTGGAGCTTATCAACAGAAACGAATTAGTTTAGATAGTCCTTTGTGGCTCCGATGGAGACTAGATCAACGTGTCATTGGCTCAAGAGAAGTTCCCATCGAAGTTCAATATGAATCTTTGGGTACTTATCATGAGATTTATGGGCACTATCTAATAGAAGGAAGTGTAACAAAGGAAATCCGTTGTATATACATTCGAACTACTCTTGGTCATATTTCTTTTTATCGGGAAATAGAAGAAGCCATACAGGGGTTTTGTCGAGCCTACTCATACGCTATCTAAACTAAGAAATCAGATTAGGCGATGTTCGTGCCCATGGGAATTCGGGTCTCCCCAATTTCACTGGTATCATAATTTCTGAATTTCTGCGTGAATCAAGATTGAGATTGAGGAAAGGAAGTTTTCGAATCACTAACTCAGGTCCATTGTCGAATCCTACTTAGCAGAATAAATATAAGAGGTACTGTACTTATGGCAGAACGGGCCGATCTGGTCTTTCACAATAAAGTGATAAATGGAACTGTTATGAAACGACTTATTAGCAGGTTAATAGATCATTTCGGAATGGCATATACATCACATATCTTGGATCAAGTAAAGACTTTGGGTTTCCAACAAGCCACTGCTACATCTATTTCATTAGGAATTGATGATCTTTTAACAATCCCTTCTAAGGGATGGTTAGTCCAAGACGCTGAACAACAAAGTTTTATTTTGGATAAACACCATCATTATGGGAATGTACACGCGGTAGAAAAATTACGTCAATCCATTGAGATATGGTATGCTACAAGTGAATATTTGAGACAAGAAATGAATCCTAATTTTCGGATGACTGATCCTTCTAATCCAGTATATCTAATGTCCTTTTCGGGAGCTAGGGGAAATGCATCTCAGATACACCAATTAGTAGGTATGAGAGGATTAATGTCGGATCCCCAAGGACAAATGATTGATTTACCCATTCAAAGCAATTTACGTGAAGGACTTTCTTTGACAGAATATATAATTTCCTGTTATGGAGCCCGCAAAGGAGTTGTAGATACTGCTGTACGAACATCAGATGCTGGATACCTCACACGTAGACTTGTTGAAGTAGTTCAACATATTATTGTACGTAGAACAGATTGTGGCACTATCCGAGGTATTTCCGTGAGTCCTCGAAATGGGATGACGGAAAAAATTTTTGTCCAAACACTAATTGGTCGTGTATTAGCGGACGATATATATATCGGTCTACGATGCCTTGCCACTCGAAATCAAGATATTGGGATTGGACTTGTCAATCGATTCATAACCTTTCGAGCACAACCAATATATATTCGAACCCCCTTTACTTGCAGGAGACATCTTGGATCTGCCAATTATGTTATGGTCGGAGTCCTACTCATGGCGACCTGGTCGAATTGGGAGAAGCTGTAGGTATTATTGCGGGTCAATCAATTGGGGAACCAGGAACTCAACTAACATTAAGAACTTTTCATACCGGTGGAGTATTCACAGGCGGTACTGCCGAGCATGTACGAGCTCCTTCTAATGGAAAAATAAAATTCAATGAGGATTTGGTTCATCCCACACGTACCCGTCATGGGCATCCTGCTTTTCTATGTTCTATAGACTTGTATGTAACTATTGAGAGTCGGGATATTCTACATAATGTAAATATTCCACCAAAAAGTTTTATTTTAGTTCAAAATAATCAATATGTAGAATCAGAACAAGTGATTGCTGAGATTCGTGCTGGAACGTCCACTTTTCATTTTAAAGAGAAGGTACGAAAACATATTTATTCTGAATCAGAGGGAGAAATGCACTGGAGTACCGATGTCCACCATGCACCTGAATATACATATGGTAATGTTCATCTATTATCAAAAACGAGTCATTTATGGATATTAGCGGGAGGTCCGTGCAGATCCAGTATAGTGTCTTTTTCGCTCCACAAGGATCAAGATCAAATGAATGTTTATTCTTTTTCTGTCGAAGAAAGATATATCTCTGACCTATCAATGACTAATGGTCGAATAAGACATAAATTGTTGGATACTTCTGGTAAAAAAGATAAGAAAATTATTGACTATTCAATAAGACCTGATCAAACGATGTCTAATGGTCATTTGAATTTCATATATCCTTCTATTATCCAAGGGAATTCTTATTTCTTGGCGAAAAAGCGAAGAAATAGATTCATCATCCCATTACAATACAATCAAGAACGAGAGAAAGAACTAATACCCTGTTTTGGTATTTCGATCGAAATACCAAAACAGGGTATTTTACGTAGAAATAGTATTCTTGCTTATTTTGATGATCCACGATACAGAAGAAGCAATTCAGGAATTACTAAATATGGAACCGTAGAGGTCAATTCAATCATAAAAAAAGAGGATTTGATTGAGTATCGAGGACCAAAAGAATTTAGTCCGAAATACCAAACGAAAGTAGATCGGTTTTTTTTCATTCTCGAAGAAGTGCATATCTTACCCGGATCTTCGTTGATAATGGTCCGGAACAATAGTATCATTGGAGTAGATACACAACTCGCTTTAAATACAAGAAGTCGAGTAGGCGGATTAGTCCGAGTGGAGAGAAAAAAAAAAAATATTGAACTAAAAATATTTTCCGGAGATATTTATTTTCCTGGAGAGGCAGATAAGATATCCAGGCACAGCGGCATTTTGATACCACCGGAAACAGAAAAAAAAATTTCTAAGGAATCAAAAAAATGGAAAAATTGGATCTATGTCCAACGGATCACACCTACCAAGAAAAAGTATTTTGTTTTGGTTCGACCCGTAGTCACATATGAAATAGCTGATGGCATAAATTTAGCAACACTTTTTCCTCAAGATCTCCTGCGGGAAAAGGATAATGTCCAACTTAGAGTTGTCAATTATATCCTTCATGGAAATGGCAAGTCAATTCGAGGAATTTCTCACACAAGTATTCAATTAGTTCGGACTTGCTTAGTATTGAATTGGGATCAAGAGCAAAAAGGTTCTCCGGAAGAGGTTCACGCTTCCTTTGTTGAGGTAAGAACAAATGATCTGATTCGAGATTTCATAAGAATTGAGTTAGTCAAGTCCACTATTTCGTATACCGGAAAAAGATATGATAGGGCAAGTTCCGGATTGATTTCCGATAATGGATTAGATCGCACAAATATCAATCCTTTTTTTTACAAGGCCAGGATTCAATCACTTACCCAACATCAAGGTACTATTGGTACATTGTTAAATCGAAATAAGGAATGCCAATCTTTGATAATTTTGTCATCATCCAATTGTTTTCGAATTGGCCCATTCAATGGTTCAAAATATAACAATATGACAAAAGAATCGGATCCCATAATCCCAATTAAGGATTTGCTGGGTCCCTTAGGCACTATTGTACCTAAAATAGCAAATTTCTATTCATCTTACCATTTAATAACTTATAATCAGATCTTGTTAAAGAAATATTTGCTACTTGACAATTTTCAACAGACTTTCCAAGTACTTCAAGTACTTAAATACTGTTTAATAGATGAAAATAGGAGGATTTATAACCCCGATCCATGCAGTAACATCATTTTGAATCCATTCCATTTGAATTGGCACTTTCTCCATCACGATTATTGGGAAGAGACATCTAAAAAAATTCGTCTTGGACAATTTTTTTGTGAAAATGTATGTCTATTCAAATACGAACCACACGTAGAAAAATCTGGTCAGATCATAATTGTTCATGTTGACTCCTTAGTTATAAGATCGGCTAAGCCCTATTTGGCCACTCCAGGAGCTACTGTTCATGGCCATTATGGAGAAATCTTTTACGAAGGAGATACATTAGTTACATTTATATATGAAAAATCGAGATCTGGTGACATAACGCAAGGTCTTCCAAAAGTGGAACAAATCTTAGAAGTACGTTCTATTGATTCAATATCGATGAACCTCGAAAGGAGAGTTGAAGGTTGGAACGAAGGTATACCAAAAATTCTTGGAATCCCCTGGGGATTCTTGATTCAAGCGGAGCTAACCATAGTTCAAAGTCGTATCTCTTTGGTTAATAAAATCCAAAAGGTTTATCGATCCCAGGGGGTACAGATCCATAATAGACATATAGAGATTATTGTACGTCAAGTAACATCAAAAGTGTTGGTTTCAGAAGATGGAATGTCTAATGTTTTTTCACCTGGGGAATTAATCGGATTGTTGCGAGCGGAACGAGCGGGGCGCGCTTTGGACGAAGCGATCTCTTATCGGGCAATCCTATTGGGAATAACGAGGGCATCTTTGAATACTCAAAGTTTCATATCCGAAGCAAGTTTTCAAGAAACCGCTCGAGTTTTAGCAAAAGCTGCTCTACGAGGTCGTATTGATTGGTTGAAAGGCCTGAAAGAGAACGTTGTTCTGGGTGGGATTATACCCGTTGGTACCGGATTCAAAAAATTAGTGCACCGTTCAAGGCAAGACAAGAACATTTATTTGGAAATCAAAAGAAAGAATCTATTCGATTTGGAAATGAGAGATATTTTGTTACACCATAGAGAATTATTTTGTTCTTACGTCCCATTTCCATGAGACATCAGAACAATCGTTTACGCGATTTCATGATTCCTAAGAGCAGATTCTTTTACTTTAACTATCTTTTCACTTTTAACTATCTGTCTTTTAACTTAACTATCTGGTCCGAGTATTGATTTGGTAAAAAAAAAATAAGTAATTAAAAGACATTAATGGTTTGTACCGTGTATCAACGGTTAATTCCCGGTAGAAGGTTCCATCGGAACAATTATTTATTTCAAAGTACCTCGTCTCTTTGTTAAAAAAATAAAAAAGAAAAAACAAAAAGGAAGTGTGGGGAAAAATGACAAGAAGATATTGGAACATCAATTTGGAAGAGATGATGGAGGCCGGAGTTCATTTTGGTCATGGTACTAAGAAATGGAATCCTAGAATGGCCCCTTACATCTCTGCAAAGCGTAAAGGTATTCATATTACAAATCTCACTAGAACGGCTCGTTTTTTATCAGAAGCCTGTGATTTAGTTTTTGATGCAGCAAGTAGGGGAAAAAACTTCTTAATTGTTGGTACCAAAAATAAAGCAGCGGATTCAGTAGCATCAGCTGCAATAAGGGCCCGGTGTCATTATGTTAATAAAAAATGGCTCGGTGGTATGTTAACGAATTGGTCTACTACGGAAACGAGACTTCAAAAGTTCAGGGATTTAAGAGCAGAACAAAAGATGGGGAAACTCAACCGTCTTCCCAAAAGAGATGCCGCAATGTTGAAGAGAAAATTATCTGCCTTGCAAACATATCTCGGCGGTATCAAATATATGACGGGATTGCCTGATATTGTGATCATCGTTGATCAGCAAGAAGAATATATGGCTCTTCGAGAATGTGTAATTTTAGGGATTCCGACGATTTGTTTAATCGATACAAATTGTGACCCCGATCTCGCAGATATTTCGATCCCAGCCAATGATGACGCTATAGCTTCAATCCGATTGGTTCTTAACAAATTAGTATCCGCAATTTGTGAGGGCCGTTGTAGCTATATAAGAAATCGTTGATTATGATTAAGAATAATTAGTTAATTATTTGGGGATTTTATAGATTTATTGGATCGGTTACTATTCTTGAATTAAAAAAAAGAAAAAACAAAATGGAAATGTGGGCATATTGATAATATGTTATGATGTTATGTGATTTCTTGGTATCCTATGTAATTTCTTGATATCCTAAATATACGATTGATGAATACAATTAGTGATTCAAGTTGGTGAGTTGAGAAAGAGATGGTTGAATCAAAATAATTTATTTTTTGAAGTTCAATTTTTGTTAGAGGACCATATGAATGTTATACCATGTTCCATTAAAACACTCAAGGGGTTATACGATATATCGGGTGTAGAAGTAGGCCAACATTTCTATTGGCAAATAGGAGGTTTACAAGTCCATGCCCAAGTACTTATCACTTCTTGGGTAGTAATTGCTATCTTATTAGGTTCGGTGATCCTAGCTGTTCGGAATCCACAAACCATTCCGACCGGCGGTCAGAATTTCTTCGAATATGTCCTTGAATTTATTCGAGACTTGAGCAAAACCCAGATTGGAGAAGAATATGGTCCTTGGGTTCCCTTTATTGGAACTATGTTCCTATTTATTTTTGTTTCTAACTGGTCAGGTGCTCTTTTACCTTGGAAAATTATACAGTTACCTCATGGGGAGTTAGCTGCGCCCACGAATGATATAAATACTACTGTTGCTTTAGCTTTACTCACGTCAGTCGCATATTTTTATGCGGGTCTTAGCAAAAAAGGATTGGGTTATTTTGGGAAATACATTCAACCAACTCCAATACTTTTACCAATTAACATCCTAGAAGATTTCACAAAACCCTTATCTCTTAGTTTTCGACTTTTCGGGAATATATTGGCTGATGAATTAGTAGTTGTCGTTCTTGTTTCTTTAGTCCCTTCAGTAGTTCCTATACCTGTCATGTTTCTTGGATTATTTACAAGTGGTATTCAAGCTCTTATTTTTGCAACGTTAGCTGCGGCTTATATAGGTGAATCCATGGAGGGTCATCATTGACTAGCTTTCAAAATAGTCTTTTTATTATTATTTTTTATTATTATTATTAAGTAAGTTTATCCCAATTCATGCGTGGTTCAAGATAATCCAATTGGTTGGGGAACATAATAACGTATTACTATATGACTTAGAGTTTTAGGAGAAAAGATGGACGGTATTACAGAATTGTAAAAAAAAAAAGAAGGGTTGGGGAGGTTATACTAGATGTATGTAATGTCTATAAGCTCGGACCCCGTCTATGTTTCTAGGAATGATTCTAGAATCCGATTTAATCTAAAAAAAATGCGGGTGGTTTACGTTATGGAAGAAACAAATATATATGTCATATTAGAATGACATTAGATATTCATTAGTTATATAAGGCTATCCCTATCATCCTATATAACATCACTATATTACATAATTACATGCTATTACTTAATTACATGCTATTACTTAATTACATACTATTACTATTTTTATAATCATAACTTCTACTCTGTAATCATAATATAATCCTATACATAATATAAAATATAATCCTATACATAATATAATCCTATAATGATAATATAATATAATAATAATATTAATATAATAATAATATAATAAATATAATAATAAATAATAATAAATAAATAAATAAATATAAGTAAATAAATATAAGTAATAAAATAAGTATTAGTTAACATTAATAATTAGTTTAATAGTTAATATTAATATAAGTATTAATATTCATATGTAAAATATCTAAGTATCAATTAAGTATTAGTTAATATAATCATTTATAATTATATTATCGATAATTATTAGTATTAATTATTACTATATATTGATATTGGTACTACTACATACTTTTATATTACTACATATTGATATATTGATATTGATTTGTATTGGTATTAATTTGATTGATATTGATTGCAGCTCACACTGCATTTAGTCACACTCCATTTAGACGGATTTCAATATCAGTCCTTCTATTTTGTCTGTGATTGTGGATTGAATGAACAAAGAGATGAACTCAAGAATGGTGTAGTAAAGAACGAAGAATTAAATGAAAGAGTGGTTCGAAACAAAGAAATACAATAGTTAGAACTGTATGCATATGGATTTACAAAAACTCCATTATGGGTAAAAACGAGATAGTTGTGACGATTCAGTTCAGTAATTTAGTAATATTATCATTTCAATTCGGAGTTTTTAGTTACTTCGGACCGCTGGATCTTAATGATAAAATGAGTAATAATTCATTGGTTGATTGTATCATTAACCATTTCTTTTTTTTTGTGCGAGGAACTTACCATGAATCCACTGATTTCTGCCGCTTCCGTTATTGCTGCTGGATTGGCCGTGGGGCTTGCTTCTATTGGACCTGGAGTTGGTCAAGGTACTGCTGCAGGCCAAGCTGTAGAAGGTATTGCGAGACAACCAGAAGCAGAGGGTAAAATACGAGGTACTTTATTGCTTAGTCTAGCTTTTATGGAAGCTTTAACAATTTACGGACTGGTCGTGGCGTTAGCGCTTTTATTTGCGAATCCTTTTGTTTAATCCTAGAAATAAATAGAAAAAAGTACCTTACATACTTTTTTCTTATTTTATTAACTTTAACTTGGAATTGCCCTTTGCTTCTTCGAATTATATTTACACTTTACTTATAAATTACTTATTTGTTGAGACAATACGCCAGGAAGGGCTGATTTGAGGATGAGGAATTACCAGATTCGCTTGCTTTCTTCCTTTCTGTCCTTAGCTTAGTACAATAGAAAACTTTTTTACTTTCATTGTTCGAAGCGTTTCAACAAACGAAATAGTTATCAATTGATATGAGATCTAAGACCTAAGTAAAGTATCTTATTGGAAACTTCTTGAAAACTTAAAAAATAATAAATTTCAAACAAATGATTTAATCTATTGCCATTAAATAAAGTGGAAATGAAATTAATAAAAAGAAATCGATCAAAAAAAGGCGAGTGAAGTGATACAAAAAGAACTCTGTTCTTTGTTAGTCCTATCCATAAGAGAGGGGAGCATATGAAAAATGTAATCGATTCTTTCGTTTCCTTGGGTCACTGGCCATCCGCCGGGAGTTTCGGGTTTAATACCGATATTTTAGCAACAAATCCAATAAATCTAAGTGTAGTGCTTGGTGTATTGATTTATTTTGGAAAGGGAGTGTGTGCGAGTTGTGTATTTCAAGAATAGGTTGGATCCATCCAGCTGCACTTTATTTATGGTATTTATAGGAGAAATAGGAAAAAGGTGCACGATCTCGACGAATTACTTCTGAATAAATTAAGAAATCATATGTAAGAACCATAGCATTTCGTGACTTATTGGTAAATCCACTTTGATTCTCTATCAACCAATAATGTGAGACCATTAACATGGTTAAAGCTAAATTGTTTAAAGTCCAGGTAAAACATGGTACTCTTTCTACCACTTCTACCACTACGTTAGTAACGAAATGGTTAAAAAAAAAATAGTTGGTAATTTATTTGATTTGATATAGAACACTCATATCGATAAAAGAATTTGAACCATTTACTAGAAAAATGAGCACTTTGCTTTTTTTATCTAATGCCGAAATGACGACCTATGTATAAAAAAAGAGGAATTTTTGGACTTGAAGAAACAAATAAAAAATATAATAATTATTATTTTCATTTTTTTAAAATGAAAAATGAAATAGAATTCTAAAAATGAAAATGATAAATAAAATACAAAACAAATATAAATAAAATACAAATAAAGAAACAACTTTGCTGACAATTCTAGATTTTTGTCTGGTCTAGTCGGAAGAGTCCTCCTGATATTCTGGTCTTGTATCAGTTTTGACATCTTTGAATACAAACAGAAAAGAGAGGGTAGGCTCATTACATTAAAAAAGATATGGGAATACCCACACCATAAATAAAACATTAAAAAAGATATGGGAATACCCACACCATAAATAAAATAAATAATTGAGCGTGAGAGCCAAATGAATCGAAAGATTCATGTTTGGTTCGGGAAGAGATCATGGAAGTTTTGAAATTAATGATAAGATAATCTACTTTCATTAAATGATTTATTAGATAATCGAAAACAGAGGATTTTGAATACTATTCGAAATTCGGAAGAATTACGTAAAGGGGCCATTGAGCAGCTCGAAAGAGCCCGGGCTCGCTTACGTAAAGTGGAAATGGAAGCAGATGAGTATCGAATGAATGGATACTCTGAAATAGAACGAGAAAAACAAAATTTGATTAATGCCACTAGTAATAGTTTGGAACAATTAGAAAATTACAAAAATGAAACCCTTCAGTTTGAACAACAAAGAGCGATTAATCAGGTCCGACAACGAGTTTTCCAACAAGCCTTACAAGGAGCTCTAGGAACTCTGAATAGTTGCTTGAATAGCGAGTTACATTTCCGTACGATCCGTGCTAATATTGGCATTCTCGGGGCCATGCAAGAAATAACTGATTAGCCCTTCTTTTTTTAGTTATAGTTTAGGCATTATTTTTATCTTTTCCTTCCTAAAAAGAATAAAGAAACACTAATGGTAACCCTTCGAGCCGACGAAATTAGTAATATTATTCGTGAGCGTATTGAACAATATAGTAGAGAATAAAGATTGTGAATACCGGTACCGTACTTCAAGTAGGCGACGGAATTGCTCGTGTTCATGGTCTTGATGAAGTAATGGCAGGTGAATTAGTAGAGTTTCAAGAGGGTACAATAGGCATTGCTCTGAATTTGGAATCAAATAATGTTGGCGTTGTATTAATGGTGATGGTTTGATGATACAAGAGGGAAGTTCCGTAAAAGCAACAGGACGAATTGCTCAGATACCTGTGAGTGAGGGTTATTTGGGTCGTGTTATAAATGCTCTGGCTAAACCTATTGATGGGAGAGGTGAAATTTCAGCTCTGAATCTCGGTTAATGAATCTCCTGCCCCAGGTATTATTTCTAGACGTTCTGTATATGAGCCTCTCAAACGGGGCTTATTGCCATTGATTCGATGATCCCTATAGGACGCGGTCAGCGAGAATTAATTATTGGGGACAGACAGACCGCAAAACAGCCGTAGCCACAGATACGATTCTCAATCAAAAAGGTCAAAATGTAATATGTGTTTATGTAGCTATTGGTCAAAAAGCATCTTCTGTGGCTCAGGTAGTGACTACTTTCCGGGATAAAGGGGGCGATGGAATATACTATTGTGGTAGCCGAAACGGCGGATTCACCTGCTACATTACAATACCTCGCTCCTTATACGGGAGCGGCTCTGGCTGAGTTTTTTATGTATCGTGGACAACATACTTTAATAATTTATGATGATCTCTCCAAACAGGCACAAGCTTATCGCCAATGTCTCTTCTATTAAGAAGACCTCCCGGTCGTGAAGCTTATCCAGGAGATGTTTTTTATTTGCATTCACGACTTTTGGAAGAGCCGCTAAATCAAATTCTAGTTTAGGTGAAGGAAGTATGACCGCTTTACCGATAGTTGAGACTCAATCTGGAGACGTTTCAGCTTATATTCCTACTAATGTAATTTCCATTACAGATGGACAAATATTCTTATCTGCCGATCTATTCAATGCTGGAATCCGACCCTGCTATTAATGTGGGTATTTCCGTTTCAGAGTAGGATCCGCAGCTCAAATTAAAGCCATGAAACAAGTAGCCGGCAATCAAAATGGAACTAGCGCAATTCACAGAGGTTAGAAGCCTTTGCACAATTCGCTTCTGATCTCGATAAAGCTACTCAGAATCAATTGGCAAGAGGTCAACGATTACGCGAGTTGCTTAAACAATCCCAATCAGACCCTCTCGCAGTGGAAGAACAGATAGCTACTATTTATACCGGAGCGAATGGATATCTTGATCCGCTAGAAATTGGACAGGTAAAGAAATTTCTCAGTCAGTTACGTAGCTACTTAAAAAACAATAAACCTAAATTTCAAGA
>NW_027020869.1:15000-17500 GCF_036884655.1 Musa acuminata AAA Group
GGGGTTCCAGGGTGCTGAGATGGCTGACATTTTGCTCCGCTCACGACGGTCGCCGCGGCACACAAGAACAGCCCAAAAACAGGCCAAAACAGCCCAAAAACGGGCCAAAACTGGCCATTTTTGGCTGCGCGAGCGAGCAGCGAGCGGCGGACAGCGAGCGAAGCGAGAGGCAGCACCGTCCCTGCTATACGAAAGCCCCATCCAGCCCTGTGCCACCCGGGGGGTTCCAGGGTGCTGAGATGGCTGACGTTTTGCTCCGCTCACGACGGTCGCCGCGGCACGCAAGAACAGGCCAAAAACTGGCCAAAACAGCCCAAAAACGGGCCAAAACTGGCCATTTTTTGCTGCGCGAGCGAGCGGAGAGCGGCGAACAGCGAGCGAAGCGCGAGGCAGCACCGTCCCTGCTATACGAAAGCCCCATCCAGCCCTGTGCCACCCGGGGGGTTCCAGGGTGCTGAGATGGCTGACATTTTGCTCCGCTCACGACGGTCACCGCGCCACACAAGAACAGCCCAAAAACAGGCCAAAACAGCCCAAAAACGGGCCAAAACTGGCCATTTTTGGCTGCGCGAGCGAGCGGCGAGCGGCGAACAGCGAGCGAAGCGAGAGGCAGCACCGTCCCTGCTATACGAAAGCCCCATCCAGCCCTGTGCCACCCGGGGGGTTCCAGGGTGCTGAGATGGCTGACGTTTTGCTCCGCTCACGACGGTCACCGCACCACGCAAGAACAGGCCAAAAACTGGCCAAAACAGCCCAAAAACGGGCCAAAACTGGCCATTTTTGGCTGCGCGAGCGAGCGGCGAGCGGCGAACAGCGAGCGAAGCGAGAGGCAGCACCGTCCCTGCTATACGAAAGCCCCATCCAGCCCTGTGCCACCCGGGGGGTTCCAGGGTGCTGAGATGGCTGACGTTTTGCTCCGCTCTCGACGGTCACCGCGCAATGCAAGAACAGGCCAAAAACTGGCCAAAACGGCCCAAAAACGGGCCAAAACTGGCCATTTTTGGCTGCGCGAGCGGCGAGCGGCGGACAGCGAGCGAAGCGAGAGGCAGCACCGTCCCTGCTATACGAAAGCCCCATCCAGCCCTGTGCCACCCGGGGGGTTCCAGGGTGCTGAGATGGCTGACGTTTTGCTCCGCTCTCGACGGTCACCGCGCAATGCAAGAACAGGCCAAAAACTGGCCAAAACGGCCCAAAAACGGGCCAAAACTGGCCATTTTTGGCTGCGCGAGCGAGCGGCGAGCGGCGGACAGCGAGCGAAGCGAGAGGCAGCACCGTCCCTGCTATACGAAAGCCCCATCCAGCCCTGTGCCACCCGGGGGGTTCCAGGGTGCTGAGATGGCTGACGTTTTGCTCCGCTCTCGACGGTCACCGCGCAATGCAAGAACAGGCCAAAAACTGGCCAAAACGGCCCAAAAACGGGCCAAAACTGGCCATTTTTGGCTGCACGAGCGAGCGGCGAGCGGCGGACAGCGAGCGAAGCGAGAGGCAGCACCGTCCCTGCTATACGAAAGCCCCATCCAGCCCTGTGCCACCCGGGGGGTTCCAGGGTGCTGAGATGGCTGACGTTTTGCTCCGCTCTCGACGGTCACCGCGCAATGCAAGAACAGGCCAAAAACTGGCCAAAACGGCCCAAAAACGGGCCAAAACTGGCCATTTTTGGCTGCACGAGCGAGCGGCGAGCGGCGGACAGCGAGCGAAGCGAGAGGCAGCACCGTCCCTGCTATACGAAAGCCCCATCCAGCCCTGTGCCACCCGGGGGGTTCCAGGGTGCTGAGATGGCTGACGTTTTGCTCCGCTCTCGACGGTCACCGCGCAATGCAAGAACAGGCCAAAAACTGGCCAAAACGGCCCAAAAACGGGCCAAAACTGGCCATTTTTGGCTGCACGAGCGAGCGGCGAGCGGCGGACAGCGAGCGAAGCGAGAGGCAGCACCGTCCCTGCTATACGAAAGCCCCATCCAGCCCTGTGCCACCCGGGGGGTTCCAGGGTGCTGAGATGGCTGACGTTTTGCTCCGCTCTCGACGGTCACCGCGCAATGCAAGAACAGGCCAAAAACTGGCCAAAACGGCCCAAAAACGGGCCAAAACTGGCCATTTTTGGCTGCACGAGCGAGCGGCGAGCGGCGGACAGCGAGCGAAGCGAGAGGCAGCACCGTCCCTGCTATACGAAAGCCCCATCCAGCCCTGTGCCACCCGGGGGGTTCCAGGGTGCTGAGATGGCTGACGTTTTGCTCCGCTCTCGACGGTCACCGCGCAATGCAAGAACAGGCCAAAAACTGGCCAAAACGGCCCAAAAACGGGCCAAAACTGGCCATTTTTGGCTGCGCGAGCGAGCGGCGAGCGGCGGACAGCGAGCGAAGCGAGAGGCAGCACCGTCCCTGCTATATACGAAAGCCCCATCCAGCCCTGTGCCACCCGGGGGGTTCCAGGGTGCTGAGATGGCTGACGTTTTGCTCCGCTCACGACGGTCACCGCACCACGCAAGAACGGACCATAAACAG
>NW_027020869.1:27500-30751 GCF_036884655.1 Musa acuminata AAA Group
AAACGGGCCAAAACTGGCCATTTTTGGCTGCGCGAGCGAGCGGCGAGCGGCGGACAGCGAGCGAAGCGAGAGGCAGCACCGTCCCTGCTATACGAAAGCCCCATCCAGCCCTGTGCCACCCGGGGGGTTCCAGGGTGCTGAGATGGCTGACGTTTTGCTCCGCTCTCGACGGTCACCGCGCAATGCAAGAACAGGCCAAAAACTGGCCAAAACGGCCCAAAAACGGGCCAAAACTGGCCATTTTTGGCTGCACGAGCGAGCGGCGAGCGGCGGACAGCGAGCGAAGCGAGAGGCAGCACCGTCCCTGCTATACGAAAGCCCCATCCAGCCCTGTGCCACCCGGGGGGTTCCAGGGTGCTGAGATGGCTGACGTTTTGCTCCGCTCTCGACGGTCACCGCGCAATGCAAGAACAGGCCAAAAACTGGCCAAAACGGCCCAAAAACGGGCCAAAACTGGCCATTTTTGGCTGCACGAGCGAGCGGCGAGCGGCGGACAGCGAGCGAAGCGAGAGGCAGCACCGTCCCTGCTATACGAAAGCCCCATCCAGCCCTGTGCCACCCGGGGGGTTCCAGGGTGCTGAGATGGCTGACGTTTTGCTCCGCTCTCGACGGTCACCGCGCAATGCAAGAACAGGCCAAAAACTGGCCAAAACGGCCCAAAAACGGGCCAAAACTGGCCATTTTTGGCTGCACGAGCGAGCGGCGAGCGGCGGACAGCGAGCGAAGCGAGAGGCAGCACCGTCCCTGCTATACGAAAGCCCCATCCAGCCCTGTGCCACCCGGGGGGTTCCAGGGTGCTGAGATGGCTGACGTTTTGCTCCGCTCTCGACGGTCACCGCGCAATGCAAGAACAGGCCAAAAACTGGCCAAAACGGCCCAAAAACGGGCCAAAACTGGCCATTTTTGGCTGCACGAGCGAGCGGCGAGCGGCGGACAGCGAGCGAAGCGAGAGGCAGCACCGTCCCTGCTATACGAAAGCCCCATCCAGCCCTGTGCCACCCGGGGGGTTCCAGGGTGCTGAGATGGCTGACGTTTTGCTCCGCTCTCGACGGTCACCGCGCAATGCAAGAACAGGCCAAAAACTGGCCAAAACGGCCCAAAAACGGGCCAAAACTGGCCATTTTTGGCTGCGCGAGCGAGCGGCGAGCGGCGGACAGCGAGCGAAGCGAGAGGCAGCACCGTCCCTGCTATATACGAAAGCCCCATCCAGCCCTGTGCCACCCGGGGGGTTCCAGGGTGCTGAGATGGCTGACGTTTTGCTCCGCTCACGACGGTCACCGCACCACGCAAGAACGGACCATAAACAGGCCAAAACAGCCCAAAAACGGGCCAAAACTGGTCATTTTTGGCTGCGCGAGCGAGCGGCGAGCGTGCGAACAGCGAGCGAAGCGTGAGGCAGCACCGTCCCTGCTATACGAAAGCCCCATCCAGCCCTGTGCCACCCGGGGGGTTCCAGGGTGCTGAGATGGCTGACGTTTTGCTCCGCTCACGACGGTCACCGCGCCATGCAAGAACGGACCAAAAACAGGCCAAAACAGCCCAAAAACGGGCCAAAACTGGCCATTTTTGGCTGAGCGAGCGAGCGGTGAGCGGCGAACAGCGAGCGAAGCGAGAGGCAGCACCGTCCCTGCTATACGAAAGCCCCATCCAGCCCTGTGCCACCCGGGGGGTTCCAGGGTGCTGAGATGGCTGACGTTTTGCTCCGCTCACGACGGTCGCCGTGCCACGCAAGAACGGACCAAAAACAGGCCAAAACAGCCCAAAAACGGGCCAAAACTGGCCATTTTAGGTTGCGCGAGCGAGCGGCGAGCGGCGAACAGCGAGCGAAGCGTGAGGCAGCACCGTCCCTGCTATACGAAAGCCCCATCCAGCCCTGTGCCACCCGGGGGGTTCCAAGGTGCTGAGATGGCTGACGTTTTGCTCCGCTCACGACGGTCACCGCGCCACGCCAGAACAGACCAAAAACAGGCCAAAACAGCCCAAAAACGGGCCAAAACTGGCCATTTTTGGCTGCGCGAGCGAGCGGCGAGCGGCGAACAGCGAGCGAAGCGAGAAGCAGCACCGTCCATGCTATACGAAAGCCCAATCTAGCAAAGAACAGCCCAAAAGGAGGCAAAAACGGGGCAAAAGGGGCAAAAACGGGGCAAAACTTGGCCATCTTTGGTCGAGCGGCGGAGAGCCAGCGAGCGAAGTGTGGGGGCAGGGCAGCACCTGCCCTGTGTTGTTATCTGAATGCCCCATCTCGCCCTGTGTTGTTATCTGAAGGCCCCATCAAGCACGCGAAAAGGGCGAAACAGGCCAAAACACGACGGTCTGTCGTCGAACGAAGTATGCAGACGGGTCAAGAGCAGCCTTGGTTGGGGTCATTGTATTGTCTGAACCCAAACCCAACTGTATACAGGTGAGGTGAGGTGAGGTGAGGTGAGGTGAGCTGCGAGGCTGGTGAAGAAGCAAGCGAGGGCATCGAGGCCAAGGTGTATTGGTTGCTTGCAGCTGCTGCTCCCCTGATATGACGGTGAGTTCAGGCAACAACGGTATGATATGACGGTGGGGATGCTGCCCGTGCTGCAGACGTGCCACTGGCACCGCAGCACGTTGGTTGGTGCTTGCGCCTGCACAGCAGCAACGAAGTGGTAACAATGCATCGACCTGTGCAGTGACAGCTCCGTGATTGCTTGCGCCACATCGAATCAAAGGCAGGCACTCGGTCGCCACGTGCAGCGGCTCGTGCATTGCTGAGCGCTGCTGCACTTGGACATCTCATCGAATCAAAGGCACTCCGAAGTTGAATGCATCCCGTCGGATATTTCGAGCGTTCGACTGTCGCTTTCAACCTCGTCAGCGTGGAGGGCAGTGAATTTGGGGGGGAGGGGGGGACGAATCCGTGCGACGCAGGGCTGGATCTCAGTGGATCGTGGCAGCAAGGCCACTCTACCACTTACAATGCCCCATCGCGTATTTAAGTCGTCTGCAAAGGATTCGGCCCGTCGTCCGTGCGGAATTTCACTTCCCGATGGCCACCCGTGGCTATACCACCGCGGGGGCTACACCGGCGACACGAGCCCATGGGGGCCGAAGGCCCCTACTGTGGGTCGGGAGGCGAACGACGGGCGAGAGCGCCGGTTGCTAGCTAGGATTCTGACTTAGAGGCGTTCAGTCATAATCCGACACACGGTAGCTTCGCGCCACTGGCTTTTCAACCAAGCGCGATGACCAATTGTGTGAATCAACGGTTCCTCTCGTACTAGGTT